>NC_048303.1:32460626-32491645 GCF_013100865.1 Trachemys scripta elegans | reverse complement strand
GGGGGGGGCAGGGGCAGGGCTAGGGCAGAGCTCCCACCGTCCTCTTTTTTGATTGTTGAAATATGTAACCCTATGTAAGTGCTTTGCTGAATCCTGGCCTGAGTGTTTCTGCAGTGAATAAGTGTGGTGTCCCTTTTACAACCAGCCCTTCTACAGCCTCCTGCCTGCTCGTTAAACATTAAATGGAGCCAGAAGTTATATTGAACCAATTATTTTTTCCAAGTCCACTGGATTTGCAAGAAGACCTTGCAGAAAAATCACACCAGTTTAAATAACAAGTTTAAATGTTCCTCTTTGTTGTGGGGCCTGCAGGAGATATCTAAAGTGCATTAATATTTCCCTATGTGAGGCCCCCTCAATTTTGCAGGTATATGATGCTTTCACAAGGGAGGCAGTAGAAGTGGGGAGGGATAGCTCAGTGATTTGAGCATTGGCATGCTAAACCCAGGATTGTGAGCTCAATCCTTGAGGGGGCCATTTAGGATCTGGGGCAAAAATCTGTCTGGGGATTGGTCCTTGTAGTGGGGTGGTCCCCCGCTCCTGCCTGGAAGGGCTTAAAATATCCCTGGCAGAGGGCTGCAGCTCTAAAAGCTGGGCTGACTGGGGAAGCAGCCACAGCCGGGCCATGGCCCCATCAGGCCACAGCTGGCCTGTATAAAAAGGCTGGGAGCCAGGAGCTCAGCAGTCTCTCTCTGCCTTCAGAGGGAGAAGGGCCTGGTTGCGGTGAGCGAGAGAGTACCTGGGTGGAGCAGGGCTGGGGACAGGCTGGGGAGCTCCAGCCTGGAAAGTCCCAGGCTGCAGCCTAGTAGGAGGCCAAGGGATACGGGGGGTTACAGAGTGCAGCCCAGGGGTAGGCTAAGGCAACAGGTCCAAACCCAGCCTTGCCTGTGATGAGTGGCCTATACTGCAGTCTGCCCCAGGGAGCGGGGGCTAGTTGGTGACTAGCAGTGGCCTTATTCTGAGGCGAGGTAGGGATAGTGGGTGGGGGTTCCCCCAGGAGGGGAGACCCTAGTACTAAGGGGTGTACTGTCAGGGGGCAGTACCCCAGATAAAAGGGCATCGGGGTCTGGGAGGGACATGGGGGCTGGAGGACAGGCGGATCACTGGCCTGCAGGGGATGATCCAACACTGAAATGAGCTAATTCCTGGAGCCAACCAGCAGGAGGTGACACGGGGGTGAGTCCACCCCTCTACAGTCCTGCTTTGAGCGGGGGGTTGGACTAGATGACCACATAAGGTCCCTCCCAACCCTGATATTCTATTTAAAAAAAAAAGGTACAGATGATAGACAAATTTGATAAGTATTGTAGCTTTTCCCCAGAAAAATAATTCTTCTGAGAAATGCTTATTGTTTGGGGGGTTTTTTCTATGCATTTAAGGACAGTTTGAACCAGTTGATGCATATGTGAATGATTTAATGCTTAAAACTCAATCATGTGACTTTGGAGACCTAAATGATTCCTTATTACAAGAAAAGATTTATATGTGAAATACAAAATGACACAGTGAAGCACAAACTGCTGCAGGAAGCTGATGTTTAGGCTTTTGTAGAGCTATTGAAATTAAGAAAATGAAGATTCAGGCTCTAAGTGGCTCAGTGCGCAATAAGGAGTTACTGTTGTAACGATCTTGGAGTTCATTAAATAACAAACCACCGAATGAGAGAGGAATAAAATTTTAATAAAACAAACTGGAGAGCATCTCTGGTGAACTGCTGCACACAGTCATGCGGTGTTCCCAACCCCTGCCTCCAGCGCACATCTCCAAATTCCTATGTTCATAATACTGTCCCTTATGAGGGAGTGTTTCTCAATTATAATCTTCTACAAACATATCTACACAACTGTAGCCTCTGGGGCATGATTTCAAAAAGAGAAAAACAGAAATGAAGGAAGCCAAAATAATAAAATAGGAGAGACTGTTTGTTCTAGCAGTGATGAAAAAATAATTGCTCTTAATACCCAGGAGTCTTCTAGGTATTCAAAAATTAAAGAAAAGTGTAATCTATTTTATTCTGGCCTGGGGTGAGTCCTCATATATAAGATATGATAACTCACTACCTACATGTACTTGCTTAAACAAACAAACAATCAAAAAAAGATCTAGGGCTGTAAAATCCCCAAAAAGACAAAATGATGTTTCACAAAGACATTTATGTATTGTTATTTGATCTCTACTTTGCATTAAAGGAGGTTAATTTCAAAACTACTAAACATAAGCAGCAAAGTCATGATTACATGTAGCAAATCACAATTTGCAAGGCATGGATTACGAGGGCCTAGTGTTCTAAAGGTAAGAACCTAACGTTAGGCTCCTAAGTCCATAGTTGGGCACCTGTCAGACTTCCAAAAGTGCAGAGCACATGACAGCCTCCATTCAATCAGTGGGACCTGATGGGTGCTCAGCACTTCTGAAAATCAAGTACCTCAGGGATTCCCAAACTTGGTTTGTGGCTTGTTCACGGTAAGCCCCTGGTGGGCCGCGAGATACTTTGTTTACCTGAGCATCTGCAGGTATGGCCACTCGCAGCTCCTGTAGCTGCAGTTCGCCGTTCCCGGCCAATGGGAGCTGCGGGAAGCAGCGCAGGCTGGGCCACCACTTCCCGCAGCTCCCATTGGCTGGGAATGGAGAACCACAGCCACTGGGAACTGTGAGCGGCTGTACCTGCGGATGCTCAAGTAAACAAAGCGTCTCGAGGCCCACCAGGGGCTTACCCTGATCAAGCCGTAAACCAAGTTTGGGAACCCCTGAAATACCTGAATATGGTTTTAGGCCCAAAGGTTCGATTGCTAACAACAGGTCCCATTTCTGAAGTGTAAAATGACCACAGACTCTATTCCTAAAGTTGCTATGTCTACACATGTAGCTGAACTCTCACTATAAAGGACCATTATTGGCCATAGTGGGAGAGTACCAATCCACATATGCATGACTGAATAAATTATATTTGGCTAATTAAACAGTCTTGAAACTATTAAGCAGCTGCATTTTAATGTTATTTCTAAATTAGAAGTGTTGCCTCAGGCCCTATCTATGCTATAAGTACAACTGTATTTTTATAACTAGGTCATGACACCCCCATTTGACCCAATTATAACAACCATCGCTGAGTTGTGTGCATACAGCAGCCTTTTCCACAACACAACCATATGCCAATTGTTTGTGCATCCACCACTTAGCACACTGCCTAAACGTGTTTGCAGCAGGGCATTGTGGGCAGCTGTTCCATACTGACTCCGCAAGAGGGTAGCATCCAGTCTATATGCTCACCGGGGCAGCACAAATAGTGTGTGGGGCGATGTTGCTTGGGTCATGAGATATTTGACATCACTGAGAGCTGGAAGAAAGGAAGATTGGCCCAGTTAGGGGATTCTGCCTACACAGCAAAATAAGTGTTATTACTTTGTTATAGGAAGACAGACCTATGGCAGCCAATAGTGCTGGTGAGGTCTACACAAGATTAGCTCTCATAGTTACTAATAGAGAATTAGCCAGGTTCTGTATGGACACAACTCATGTCATTACCTCAGTTAAGTTATAGTGTAGAGAGGCAACTGATATATCTAGAAGGGGGAAATGTAAAGATAAGTTCCCTGTTACAAGAATGGAAGATACTATACTTAGGAGATAATGTGATGTTAGCTTGGCAATGACTATGTGAGTACCTGTGGTCAGGACTGTCCTTACCCGTACGCAAAGTACGCAGTTGTGTAGGGCACCAGGAAATGTGGGGCACCACATTTCCTGGTGCCCTGCGCTGCTGCGTGCTGCTCTAGCCCCTGCTCCGGCTCTTCCCCAGCCCACAGGGGGGCTGCATAGGCCCCCAGAATAGCTAGGGATGGCCCTGCCTGTGGTTAGCTTCTGAGCATGAATCTACAGACAGTGAAAAGATTCATCATAGTTCAGCTAATGTCTTGAAAAATATGGATATCAAGTAGCTTTGAGATATCTTGATGGTGCATCATGGCCAGTTGTAAATCTAATGATTAGATAGATGTTTAGCATTCAAAAGCAGCCAGTAAGGTACGGTTTTAGTGGAAGGGCCTCCATTCTTCCTCTGTACTGGGAACAGAATAAGCATATGGGAATTTTTCTTGTGTGTAATGCTGATCCATGAAAGTCGTCTTTAAACTTCACACAGCCTCCTGACAATATCAGATTACCCCATATCTGCCAGGAAAAAGCAGGTCGATATTTCAAAACACGAGGCTTCCTAAAATACTATGCAAAGGATGTTTTTAGGTTTGCATTCCCACCCCAGAAATCTACATCAGCCAATCATAACTGACTGCAAGATCCAGTGGAGGCCAGGAAAGCCTGGGTATCCAGAGGTAAGGACAACTCCTAACATCCTGAATGACCTAATGGCTGTTGAAAACCAGCTGAGGATTTGCGTTTTGGTTGGCTGATCAAACCCATATAATGATGATCTAAGTGATAAGGGAAAGGCAAGCTCTCTGATTGTTTCACCATTTAATGTACCTGGTTTGAGTTAGGCTAGGTGGTTTATTGATTAGAGCATGGGATTTGGAGTCAAGGCTCCTCCATTCTATTCCCAGTTCTTCCACTGACTCACTATGTAATTTGATCAGCTCAATTAAAACTGAGCTGTAGAATTGGTATAATAATACATATCTCACAGGAATGTTGTGAGACTTAAACTAAAGTTTCTGAAATGTTTTGGAGAAGGTCCTTGGGTGAAAGGCACACACACAAACTATTATTAGTACTTTTAAATGGAAAACACAGAAATGAACTGCAGTCATTTTAGGATTAGAAGCTTTTCTCAAACTATTTCAATGTATATAGTTAATAGTTAGTTAGTTTGCCCTTCCGTCAAACTAATATAACGTCAGAGGGATGGCATTTTTTAACTGTTGTAGACTAGCCAAGGTCACATTCCATTGCAAACCGATTGTCTTCCAATGCATACCATTCCTTGGGATAGATAAATAATCAGTTAATGTTTACAGGCAATACTGTCAACAGAAAATCCCCTAAAAAAATCTAATTTTAGTATTGATTTCACTGTATTTTATCCCATATGAACACTGAGGGAAAGAACAGACAAATGCCAATTAGACTTTCATTTAGAGGTTTATCAAGGAGGATTACTAATATGGTTACTTTAATATAATTAGTTTAGGTTTCAAAGCAAATATGATTTTCTTCTTATGGAAACTCTGCCAGTTGCACATTAAGAAAGTGACAGGTCATCATAGCAAACGGAGTTGATTTCACTTACACTGATACTACTTAGACCAAGGCTTAAAAATATGTTTAGTGCACAGGAGCACAAGATCTCTTGAAATTTATGCAAGACTCTGCACCTTGCTGTGATTGATTTTACAAAGAGCTTTAAATAATATCTACTGGCTCGTTCATTTTTGAACCACAGTGCACCAATATTCAGCAAAGATGGTCCAAGACTGCAGGCATCTTCTAGAACCATATGCCCATCACACCCAGCCCTTCTCTCCTGAGCTGATCTTTAGTGTCTGCGGTAGAGTGGGCTGATCCTGCAACCACTGCTCCAACACGGTACAGGTGAGTCTCATCTTACGCAGGGGTTCCGTTCCGCAGTTAGCGCGTAAAGCAAAAATCGCGTATAGTCAAAATTACATTGAGTTGAATGGCGGGCGGAATCACCCGGACTACAAGTACAGTATTAAAATTGTTATTTTTCTTTTTTTGTTTTTTTGTTTTTGCCGACTGCGTAAAGCTGAAATCGCGCATGTTAAATGCACGTAAGATGCGACAGACCTGTATACATCTAGATCAGCTTACACCTGGGATGAATTTGGCCCTTTGTGTTTTTTAATTGTTTAATTAATGGAAGATGCTCATTATTGCCCCAATTCAGCAAAGCACTAAAGTATGTGCCTAAGCTCCATTCACTAGACTTAAACCTGTGCTTAAATTTATACATGTACTTTGCTGAACTGGGGCCACACGTCCCTGTTATGTATTCTAAGTAGCATGGTGCATCAAAGGAAACATGAGTTCACTAGGTCAATCACGGTCTTGCGTTCTTCCCCATAATGGAATAGTCATTTATTTTCATGTTTAAATCTTTTTTGTAGATTAGAAATAAAGCTCCCTTTCCCTTAGGAAAAAGATACTGCTTTTCAAGTTGATTGGCTTATTCAAATAGTGCTCAGAATGTGACTCCAGCCTTGCAGTGATCAGGAAGCAAATGTTCAGGAGTGTATTAAAAATACAAGTTGCAACTTGTGCACTGTTACTGGTGGTATGTGCACGGTAGTTAACCTTTCCATGGCATCACTCCAGGAGGAAATATTTTGTATATCAGCCACCGTTCCATTCTCTGGGAATGTATCAAGTCCAGCACGGCAAGCTTTGAACCATTTATTTGTGTGCTGTACTCTAGAGCTGAATTATAGGTATATTAGTGCAACTGGTAAGAATATTACGGCACACTTCTTTTTCGCCATGTGCCCCAAGTCAACAATATATTTTAAAATCTCTAAATCCTGGCCTTGAGAGGCACCTGTATAATATAAACTGGAGCATGGAACCCTATAATAAAATTCACTACTCTAAACATTCTTCTCTTGATTTTTCTTTACCTTCTCTCTTCCCTTTTTCTTCTGCTACTTTATTTTAGTGCCATTCATCTTCTCTCCTCCCCCTTGCTGACATTCTGTTCCCATTTACTACATCTTTACTCTTCCTATGTATCTCCCCCACTTTTTCTTCTCACCTATATATCGGTCTCCAGACCTACTAACACTTCATTTCCCCCCGCCATCTGTTTCTTTCTATTTCTTTTCCTCCCTCCTTCCCTTGGTCACACCAACTCACTTCCTCCTTCCCTTCCCACCTGCATTCATCCAGCCTCCATTTGCAATGTTTGCAACATCTGGTGCAATGCACTGTGGGATGCAACATACCCCAGTATGCATGATTGCATGAGAATTCAGAATGGAGGATGCTGCTGAGGGAGCGTGCCAGAGGGCTCCTGAAGAGTACCAGCATGTTGCTGTGGGAAGGATTTCAGGGCACCCTCTGTCATGTGGAACCGTGGAGTCTACCTTGTTAACATACACTTAATCCTCTTGCCATTTCATTATAGTCGAGGGAGTGTAAAAAACCCAATATCCTACCCCCTGCTTTTCATTTCAGACAGCTTCAATCACAGGAGGAAGAATGTGTTAATTATGGCACGAACTCTATGATTTATTTAAATGAAAACAACCTTTGGGTCTAAGACAAAGGCAAAAAATGCGCACTCTTACCAATGACATTATTAGGGAAGCGGTTTTGAAGCCAAGACTGCCTAACTGTGTCCAGCAGCTCGGCTGAGACAGGGATAGAATGTAGTGTGGAGTGAGCTGTCTCCCTGATACATATCACACAAAATCCTTCACAGTCACTGATTACAATGAATACAAAGTTGACATTACTGGAGACAGTTCAGTTGAAGACAAAAAGTTACATGAACACAACACTGCCTTTAACAATAAGCCTGGTCCTTGAACATGTAGTAAACTCTTAGCAGAAATCAAACAAACAAACCAACCCTGTGTGTGTATCTGGGAAACTGTGGATCCTCCCTCCCTTTCTTTTGCCTGAGCTGGAGGAAGGACTGGGTAAATGCTTCTTCTGAGGCTCAAAGCAGTTCAAGGTTTGTAAGAGCGTAAGATGCCTACAAGACCTGTACCTGTGTTTTTGGAAGTAGAATTACAGGAGTGTAAAGCGTGCTTTTAATTAAGGTAATACATAAAGCTGCTGGGCCAACTTCAGCTCTGGTGCCAGTGGACATAGCTTTATTTAATTCTGCCAAGTTATGCCAGGGTTGAATTTGACCTGCAGTGTAAGGGTGGCAGATCTGAGCTCTGGTTAATTAAGGTCAAAATAGTGCTTGATTCCTTACTTGAAACTCCTGCCCCCAGGGCAGCACAATCTGTCTCTGCACTCTTCCTAGTGCAGGGACTGCTTTGTCCTACCACCTCCAGGAGAGCTCCAGGAAAGGGTGGGAGAGTCAGGAGCAGGAGCCCCACTCCCTGTTTGCACCAGCCAGCAGAACCAGCTGCAGAGTGTGGAGCAGACTATATCTGTCTGACGGAGAGTGCAGTGTTCTCGTTTCCTTTGTGCACCTGGGACAACCAGGGACCCAATGTGGGCCAGTGACTTTTAAGTACAATCTGGTCATAACATTTAAATACAGCACATTGTGCTAGAAGTCAGGCTACCTTTAAAAACCATGTACTTAATAGGTGATATGTCACCAGCTACAAGTGTCTGTAGATCAGAGAACATAACATTAGTTGTACATGCTCCTACAACTGTTAAAATACTTTACTAGGGGAAAAGGAAAATTATATTAATCAAATGTCAAAGAAGGTGACCTTCAAGTGTTACAAATATAAGACACTTGTAGCCACTTGCAAACCACCATAATTCCTTGGCTTATTCCATTTATTATTTTATTTAGTCTTGTGCTCTTGTTTAACACACCTACATTTGAGTCAAATCCTGAAAACCTCCTTACTCTGTGTTTACTCAGTCATTACTCAGGCAAATGTGATCTTGAAGTCTGAGAGTTTTGCTTTGGTAAAGAATGAGTAAAAAGTGAGTAAAGCTTTTGCAAATTTGGCTCATGGTACCCAAGTGTACTGTATTGCCGTAAATATGTGGAGCTGGACAGCAACATCTAAATAGCTGGGACATCCAAGCTCGGATAAGCATATTGGTAAGATCAATCAGAGTAACATGCGGAATACATTACTCTGATCAGTACTGACACACCATGAGTATAGAAAGCTGAAGTACTTTGAGTCAGGAGGAGAAATAAGATTTCATGCCATGAAAATTGGAATGGAGTGTGTGTTTTGAGAACACATTGCGGGTGAGTGTTCCGCTTGTCTTACCACTTGCTGAATAGCTTTCTCCAAACCCTTTTGTTTGAAACACAAGAATCCTATGTCTCCTATGTGGATTTTTTTGGTCAGATCTTGAGTCAATTCATTTCCAGGTGAGCATTCAATTTTCTTTTCGGTTGTTTTTGTCTCTTCCTTGTCTTTAAAAAAAAAGGAGAAAATGTGATTAATGCAACATCTGAGCAATATCAACAAAAAACTTCTGGAAAGTACTAATACCCTTGTGAACATGCCAATAGATAAAGTGCTGCAGCAGTACATATCCTGACCATTATATGCTTAAATACATCATCCGACTCAGTTCTGTAAACTAAAACAACAATATCAATCGTAGCCACAAGGCACTAATTCATAAAGCCCCTTTGTGGGAGTACGTGATGACACACATGAGTGTTCCCCTAGAAACAAAAGCAAACAGATTTTCTTTTTCCCCAGGCTGGACAATATCCATCCCCAACATGCCTGTGAGCAACACTCACCACCAGATAAATTATGTGATCCTTGTGTTTACTTGGAGTTGATTTGCTCAGTGACAGTTGTTCAGTCTGTATCTGATTTTAAAAGTGGCTTTCACTGGAAGGTAAAAAGTACTAGAGCTACATAACAGACCATGTAGTATTTTGCAGACTGTCGCTCCCACTGATATTCCTGTAGGGTGTGTACTTGGCAGCAAAATAGATAGAAGATAAAAGATAGAAATTATGAAGTGTAAAAAAAGAGTATGTGCTAGGAGGTCATCGGCTAACCTCATGTTCCTACATTATATGCAACTAAGATCTTTTCCAGTTTGACTTAAATTGCAGGAGCTTATTTCAAACCTTCTTCAGATGTCAAGAACTTGATGACGTAGCACAGAGGTGTATATTTGTGATAGTAGAAACCTTTGTGAAACACAAACACTCTAATTTAAACTAGAGATGAGTGAACCAATTCAGTTAAAGTAAGAACGTAAAGCTTTATCCATTCCTTCAACAGAAACTTTTAAAAGTTAAATCAGGGTTTGATCTACTTTTCTGAGTTGGTTCCTAAGCAGCTAAGTTAAGGTATGGCACCTACATGCCACTGTGATGAGTGCTTTAAGACCCAAATATGGTAATAAGCATATACAAAAAAAAGTTGCACACCCTTTTGCACGTACCTAGAAGAGGTGCACATGTGTTCCAATCCATGCAGGAAAATCAGGGTTGCCCATAGGGAGAGCCCTCTCGCTTGGGGACTTTCTCCTGTGGGAGAGGCATTGCACGCTTAGCATGTGATTAGGAATGAAGTTCTCTGCACAGGCACAAAGCATCGCCTTAAAGTAGAATCATTTGCTCTTGTAGCCTGTTGTTCCTCCTATTTCCCTAGGCAAACCAATGAAGTGTGAGAGGGAGGAAGAAGGAATCAGACAGTCAAGGAAGAGAGAAGAAAGCAGCCGAGTCCTTTTTGTTTTTTGTTTTCTGGGGACAAAAATGGATTGAACTGACAGCGAGCCTTCTTGCAGTCCATCACGGTCATCCTTCCAGCCCTCCAGTAGGCTCTAGTCAGTATCTCCGGTGGGAAAGAGGTGCCAATGCCCAAACCAGATTACTCAAAACAAAGTATCTTCTGTACTTTCAATCTAATCCACTGCTCCAGTCTAATGGAGCTATGCTGAGTTACACCAGCCAGGATCTAGCCTGCAGTGTAGAAGCAAAGGTTAGCACATTCTTTGGAAATGCATCATGCACCTAATTCCTTGTGTGCCATTTTAGGTGCTCATAGATTATGCTGTTTACTAGAGGTGCAAGGGAGCTCCCACAGTAGTCTCTTGGGGGGGGGGGGGAAGGATTGCAAGGCTTTAGGACAGCACTGTGAATATTTAGGCTGGGATTTTCAAAGGAGACTAAGGGAGCAAAGCACCCAGATCCCATTGGAAATCAACAGAAGTGTAACTCCCACTCCTTTGACAATCCCAGCCCTAGACAGCATTGTCATATTTTCTACTTAGAGCAAAGCAAAGGTTTATTTCCAAAATGTCTCAGCACCCAAAGAAGCCCGCTTCTTGCTATTTGTCCTGCAAGGCTCTAGCACCATGAGGAGTGTCAGCATGACATACCCTGCCCAAGCCATCCCCAGTTTAAGCCCTGTCCTCCGCTGAGTATTTTGTAGAAATCTGACTTGCTGTGTAAAGTAGTCTGTCCCCCAGCTCCGTTTATTGCTGAGGAAAGAACTTAGTGTATCAATAATTCTTCAAAGAGCAGGGTAAGCAATGTATGTTCAGCAACTACTCTTGAGTAGTTAATGTTTTTCTTTTAATCTGTCTCATGAGTGCTTATCATTGAAAGAAGAGATTACCACATGTAGCATGACGCGAAACTCCTTGGCACACACATTTAAAAGAATTAACAAACTAAACAGTGCCAAAGCAAAATTACCTTATAAAATGGCATATTGTGTCCTTTGAACTGGTTTCAGCTGGTGCCAAGAGCATCCAAAAATGAGTAAATGGGGAAATGTCTCTTTGGTGTAACTTTCCTTTGTGTCAATCTTGGCCTTTTATAGTAATGATAAAGTACCAGACATGATTGACTCTTTACCTGTCTTTCTAGTTTGTGACTCATGCCCGGCTAGTCTTATAGTGGAGCTTTTGTTGCTTCTGTCTATAATACATAGTAAACCATGCTAATCATGATATCTATGTGCCATCTCTTCCACCCTGACCTCCCTATCTTTGGGAGAGGGTTGTGGTGTTTGTGGTTGCAGTAGAGATGCCCTGGACCCATGTACCACTAGCTTTAGAAACATTTGGATCTACCTCAAGTTCATTTCTAATAGCATTTTTAAAAAATGAATGAATTACTTCCCCCCACCCACCACACACACACACACAAAGCTTGTGTCTTTCTTTTAAGGGTACTTCGGATTTTAACAAAGTGTTTGCAATAGCTGGACACAATTTTATATCTGACAAGCTTTTATCCACTTGTAAAAAAACAGCTACATTTCAATTGTTGACTCTTTTCTTGTCTTGACAGTGACTGCACCATATAATCCAGTGCTGCCAATCAGATCTGAACAAAAGAAATAGCAGTTGTCTGACTGTGAATCATTTCTTCACCTTGATTAATGTAAATATTGAGTTTGTACAAATAATCCTGACAATTTGAGACATGCCCAACTTGCTTTTGTAACTAATGCTAAATGTTTTCCATCCATTCAACCCCTTTGGGCAATATCATTTATTTTAACACTCTTTTTTTGGGAGTGAGTGTATTAGAATACAGTGCCTCTAAACAGAGCCAATCAACATCTGCAAAAAAATAGTTATTATCTGCAGATGAAACCTGAGCCAAAATCCATGGAAATCAATGGAAAGGTTCCAGTGGAGTCTGGATCTGGCCCATCTTCCTTAGAATTTTAAATGAGTTCTCTTTTTTCCTGTGATTGCAGCCCTTTTACATTCATTTTCTGGAAATATTCTCGTGAATGCATTTATGGGAAGGAATGTTCAATGGAACAAAGGACATTTAAGCAAGCACTTCAGCATATTTGTGGAAAGCAAATTCTGAATTCGCAGTTATGTGTATTTGCACCAGAAACCTGCTGCTAGAAGTTGTGTTTATGCAATTAGGGGACAGAAACATGTTGTGTGTCCAATGTCCCATCAAAACAGCTCAAGTGTTTCATTCTATACTGCTTGGAAACAACCTACTGTCCAGAAGTTTGTCATGTCAGCTGACAAATTCACAAACAGAAGAAGAAGCAATAAAGTATATTATTCATTACAAATTATTTGTCCAGCTCTGATTCCATGTTATTGGTTCAAATCTGTCACAAGCTGGTATTAGTTACTGAAACACACTACCATGTGATAGCACCTAATTGGCTTATGTACAATGAGTTCATGGCTTCACTCCATTTCCTAGTAGACAGGCGTTGTCAGAAAACTATCAGCATTAGCCCTAATTGGCTAATTATCCTCAGCTTCCTGGCCAGGAATTGAATCAGCATGGAGTTCCTCCTCAGTCTTAGGGCTTGTCTACACTACCGCGTGGGGTCGATCTAAGATATTCAACTTCAGCTACGTGAATAGCATAACTGAAGTCGACATACCTAGCTCTACTTACTGCGGTGTCTTCACTGCGGTAAGTCGACAGCTGTTGCTCTCCTGTCAACTTCGCTTGTGCTCCTCATTCTGTTGGAGTACTGGAGTCGACGGGAGAGCGCTCAGATCCGGCGGGTAGTAAGCTCTTAGAGATAGGGTGACCAGATGTCCCATTGTTAAAGGGACAGTTCCATTTTTTGAGACTTTTTCTTATTAAGTCGCCTAATATCTCCCACCCCTGCCCCGTTTTTTCACACTTGCTATCTGGTCACCCTACAGAGGTGTCATTTCCTCCAGGCTGAGATGCATTGACAAGGACACGTGGTGATTGCTCAGCTGAATCTATGGGTATGTCTACACTTAGAGTTGGGATGTGATTCCCAGCTCAAGGAGACATTCCCCTGCTAGCTCTGATCAAGCTAAAAGTAGAGTAGAGCTGCAGCAAAATGAGTGACAGAACAGGCTAGCCACCCCGAGCATGCCCCTGTGGTGTCGGTGGGTATGTACTTGGGGTGGTTAGCTCCTTCAACTCCTTATGATGGCATGGCTACAATCTGTGACCTAGAGTGAGTATGTGTCCTCAAGCAGGGGATCTCATCCCTAGTTCCAAGTGTAGACATAACCTAGGAGAGGACTTCAATTTCGTGGATCAAATGGACTGGTATCTCTCAGCACCATTACATTTTCATAAGCAGACAACACCTAGACAATCAAATTTGACAATTCTAGCCTCAAGTTAGGCACCTAAATCTATAATGTCAAATTGAATTGAACACCGTAGTTTTCACTGGCGCAGAGCAGCCATGGTTCTCACTGTCCTCAATGGGAGTTGTGAGTGTTCAGCAGCCCTGGAAATCAAGTCACTTATTGAGGTGTCTAACTGTGAATAGAACTCAATTTTGTGACTCATATTTGAACATTTTGGCAAATGTGGCTAAAGATTCTAATTGACGGTGGTGTAGCTGAGATCAGAATCTGGCCGTATGTGTATATGAGAATATGCCTGGGTTTTATACATGATAAGAATGTTGAAAGGTTCGGAAGGGTTCAGAAAAGAGCTACAAGAGTGATTTGGGGACTAGAAAATCTGCCTTACACTGAGTGACTTAAAGAGCATAATCCATTTAGATTATTGGAAAGAGTTTTAAGAAGTAACCTGATCATCACCTATAAATTACACACAGAGAAGATATCTGGTAGTAGAAGACTCTTTAATCTGACAAAATCCAATGGCTGCAAAATGAAGCTAGCCAAACTCAAACTAGAAATAAAGTACAGATTTCTAACAGTGAGAGTAATTAACCATGAGAACAACTTCCCAAAAGATGTGGTGGATTCGTGAAATCTTTAAATCTAGATTAGATTTCTTTCTAAGAAATATGTTGTAGTTCAACCAGACATTAGTCCTTGATGCAGGACTAACCGGGTGACATTCTATGGCCTGGGCTATATAGGAGGTCAGGTTTGATAGTCACTGATCCCTTTTACAGTGTTGCCAACTTCTGCAATTCTAGACCAACTCTCACAATAATGGATGTTTTACATAGTGTCAGTTCCTGGGGACAACGGGTTACATGAGCATCTCTGCTTTAATTTAAAAAAATAACTTTCTACTGGTTCTGGTTCTGGAGAGAAACTTGAAAATGTGACTCATGGGTGAAATTTTTCAGACAAAACATTTTTCCAACAAGTAACGCAAATTTGGGTCTACCAAAACATTTCACAAATGTGTGTTAAATTCACCGAATTGTTTTGGTTGAAACCCCATCCCTCCAAACAATTGAAGCATTTTGTTTCGACATTTTTGAAACAAAACGTTTTGAGTTTTTGATTCAAAATGACTTTTCAAGTTTTACCTCAATTTTATTTTAAAAAAGGTTAAAAAAAACCCTCAAAACCCAAAAGGTTTGTTTCAGGTTGAATGAAACGTGTTGTTCAACCCAGCATGAATTTTTTTCAAGTTTTTCAGTTAGCTGAACAAACCAGAAGAATCAGTTACTCACACAGTTTTACTCAAATGCTCTCCAAAGGTTCAGAAACCAGAAGGCAAAGAGAACCAAAAAAGTATTATTTTTAACCCAGTCTCATGAGTTTTGGGGCCTGACTCATGATATTTCATTGTCTTGTGTTACCAATGATGCCTTAAGGGCTTTGAAATCTCTGAGTCACTACAGCAGAGCCTCGCTAATTTGCACTGACAAGTGGGAAACCCATAGCAAACTAAGGACTAAATGAACAAATAATTTTCAGCAACAATGCATCACAAAATGGTCTCTGATCATTTATCTGAACAACTGAAGCTCAGTTTTAATTGTTTAAATGCTGTTGTATATTTTGTAATAGTGAAGCCTTAGTAATATGAGGCCTCACATCACACTGTTGTTAAATCTTTGCTGAGAAATTGTATGTTAGTGACTTGTGAATCAGTGCAGTTTTGCTGTAACTGTCTTTATAGGTTTCCTAGCTCTTTTTTAATCTGTGGCCCTGTTAGCCATGGTTTTCAGCAAACTGTGTCTTTTTAAAGTTCCCAGGCTGATGCATCATGCTCAATTACATCAGTCACCTCCTGTACTCCTATAACTGAGTTTAACTCATTCTAGCAATGACTTGTCACCTTAGCAAATTCAGAAAGATCTGATTTACTGCATAAAGCCTGTTAATGACAAGTAGGAGGTAAACCTTCAGCTGTTTACAGATTATTTTAAAATATTTCTCTATATTTGATGATTTATAAATCCCATGTAACCCATTTTCTTTCAACAATAAATGACAAGTGGAAAGCCCCTCCTCAGTTCTCTTCCCAGGACCCTGACAATCTGGGAAAATTTTCCCTTTAGGCCACTTGCCTATTTAAAGTGTAAAGTCTGATTGATTTTACAAGGGAGGAAGAAGGAGTGAGGGTGTCATTGTGTTTCAGAACCTTTATCAGGAGTTTGGCCAGCCCTGTCCTGGGTAATTTGCTTGTTAGCTTGATGAGAGACCTCACAGGTGTTATGGAGAATAAGCTATATGGGATGTATAGAGTATTTGAAGATACACATCCTCGATACTCTCTCTCTCTCTCTCTCTCTCTCTGTGTGTGTGTGTGTTGGAAAAAGATGACATAAGCACATAATATAATTGTTTGAATAATGATTTGCTAATGCCATTTCAGGGAAAAAGAAATGGAGGATTTAGTCCCCCTCTACACCTACACACATTTCTGTTCTGAGGTAGAAGAATCATTATTGTTAATAGAGTATCAACTAGGGACCCCAACTGAGATCCGAGACCTTTGAGCTAGTGTTATAAACACACACACAGTAAATAAAGTTCTTGCCACAAAGTTCTTACAGTCTAAATCAGAGATACAGACAAAGGCAATGTCTTTACCTCCATTTTACAGGTGGGAAAATGAGGCACAGGGAAATTATGTGCTTTGCCCAAGGTCCCACAGGAAGTCAGTGGCAGAGCTGAGAATTAATCCAGATCTCCTGAGTCCCAATTCAGTGCTTATGATGAGTTCACATTATGGTATCAGCTAGAGCGTCAGGGCCAGAACTCAGCTTGTGTAAATCTGCGTAGTGCCCTTAAGGTCAGTCTATTTACTCCAGCTGAGAATCTGGCTCATGGTATATATACGCTGTGATACTAAGTATTCCTTTCTATGGGCCTGATCCTGCACCATTAAAGTCTTGGGAGTTTCAGTATTGGCTTGTGTGGGAGCAGGATTGAGGCAGGATTGAGGCAGACTTTTTATCCATCCAATAAAATGGAGACTATCTTAAAAAATAAGTAATAAAGTGGAGAGTTATTACACTCAAATGCATGTACATTATACCCATCGCCTCAGTATTGGAATACTGGAAACAAGAAGCAGAATCAAAACCTTGTTATTCAAACAAAATATATTTTCTTTTTAGCTTGTTTTATTACAGTTCAAAAGAAGGAAACACCTGATTCTGAGGCAGAGTGGTGAATGTGGGAGCTTCATACCAATAAGCAGAAAAGCAGGGAGATGCAAAGCGGCTCATGGGAGTAGAACATAACCATGGAACTGGGATCTCAAACAGAGGGCAGATGACTGACAGGAGACCTCACAAGGTGGATGTTTCCATGGGAGGGTTTGTGTGGAGTGTCAGTGTTTGAGGGATTTCAGTGTAATACCTATATATGCAGAACAGAAGTCAATGAGATAAGTAAAGAGGCCCAAAGTGTATCTTGAAGGCAGTATTTAAAATGTCCTTTAAAAGGGTTGTCCTTGTACATGTGGTTTATACAACAGCATGATAGATTATCCTTCCCCAGGAGAAAAGACAAAAGGTATTGAACAGTCTTCTGGTTAGTCTGCATGAAGATAGCACAGCTGCTTCTACAGCTATGATACACCTGGCTGTACTATAACACATACAGTACTCCAGTAAAAACTGCCTGCCTTAGGAATAGCTAGAGAATTTGTCTTATAAGATTAATGCTTTCCTGTCAATATTTAGGTAGATTTCTTTGTGTCTTTGTTTAGCACATGTGAAAAAATGTTGTTCACAGTGGGTTTTTGACTCTTGAAAAAAACACATCTCTTTCATAGTGAAAATTTACTGTACATTTAAGATTCAGGTACCAAACTTTCAAACTATATTGTAATAAAAAGATGGAAAATATTTTCCTTCTCTGTTTCCTTCTTTTTCCACTCGTAAGAAAGGCACCCTTCCACTTGTTCTCTAGGCATCTCTGATATATTACAACAAAATCATTTAAAATCCAGCATAATCTTCACATCATATAACCAAAATCCCCACCCTAGATTGATAAATCAAAAATACCCCACCCTTTTTATAGCGCTTCCCATGCTCCCCCCTCCAGAAATGATCGAAACCTTGGATGGGCTTTGCAACATTCCCAAAAGGTAAACAGATTTAGCTTATTTTGGACTCAGTTGGATGGGAAATGAATTCCAAAGTTGAATATGGATAATGTTTTGTGGAAGTTTGTGTCACAGGAATACAGTCATTGAGTGTTCTGGCTGGGAAAGAGGTTAGTGCAGAAGTTCCTCCCAGGCCACCGAAAAAAGAGGGTAAGCTCTAGAGTGCTGTTCAGGCACATCCGAACAGGGAAGGGTTAAAATTTAACACTAAATTAAATTCTTATTAAATCCTAAGGCATGGTGGGTGGCTCAGGTGATTTTCAGAGTCTGCCCAAATGCTCCACATCCAAGTCTGTCAAAATGAAACTGCGTATTCAGTTCGCAGAGAGAGGATTATCACGTTCCCCAATGCCAGGGCATTGCCCAAACTTCATCACCCTGTGCTGCACAAAGAGAAGGCTGGCTGCTCCCTCTTAAATGACCCAATAGAACCCTACTCACCCGGAGACAAGTGGCTGCATTAGGATCCTTCCACCCCTTCAGTAGGGAGGCATTCTTCACTAAACTTTGTTTGGATGTTATAAAACCTTCAATCTAGGAGATGGGCAAAGTTCTGTTGTTTTAACTGAGCCACTTCACCCACCCCTAAGAGATGGAAGATTAACGTGGAACCTGAGTGTCTCACATTCAAATGGGTACACTGCAAAAGCGAAAGGTGTTTGTTTATTTTACAATACATTTATTTCCTATATTAGAGTAATATTTTAGACCACAAACTGATGGCCCACACAGTTAGCGAGTCACATAGTGCTGGTTCATCATCCCTATTCCCAACAGCTCAATTGCAAGAAAAGACAGTGAATAATATATTGAATACCTTTGGAATATTGCTTTTCCATGTAAGCATTGCTTGAGTTGCGGCAGGGATCTCAAGTGCTGATGAATGGGAGGGGAGGAGATTCAGGCAATCATAAATAGGAAGAGAGGTGTTTGGGTTGGCAGGGGTGGTATGCACAAAACAAACAAGCTATTAAAATGTGGTCCATTCAGTGAAAAAGTTGGTGTGTTAGATTATGTGTTGGATGCCAGTCTAATTGTGAACAGCAAATTGTATCAAGTTATGTTCAAATGCTATAAGCAAATATAGATAAAGTGATCTGGTATGTGAGAGCAGACCAGAGCTCCCTCACCCATTGTTTACTTGTGGACTAAGATAGAAAGCAAGTGTATAATGACTGTTCTGTTTTGTCCTCAGTAACAGTTAGCTCAAGATTTTTCCAAAGTGACTAGCAATTTTGGCTGCTTCAATTTTCAGGTGCCCAGCTTGAGAGTGTGATTCTCTGTGGGGAATAGAACCCAGGCTGCGGGATGGCCAACACCTCCACACTGCCACCTAGAAGCCATGATATGGGTGTATGTATCATCACATAGACCATGGAG
The DNA here is from genome assembly GCF_013100865.1 of Trachemys scripta elegans. Lineage (NCBI taxonomy): Eukaryota > Metazoa > Chordata > Testudines > Emydidae > Trachemys > Trachemys scripta. Next base: position 32,472,396 of record NC_048303.1, on the reverse strand, counting down.
ATAAACACCACCTTGGAAGGCTGGACTGACAGCTTCCCTTGTGGCCCCTCGATTGGCCCAGGCATCCCAAGAGAAGTTCCAGGAAGTGTTTGTGCAACTAGATGGACTCCCCAGACAGCTGTAGTGATGGACCTATCTCTCAGCTTGCTCCTGGACTCTGACCCCAACTTGGAATCTGGCTTCTGCCCTTGAAACCTGACTCAGATCCCGACCCTCAGTTTCAGTACTTGAACGCTGTCTTTTACTTTGCCCACTGGTTTCAGTGCTTGGATTCTGGCCCCACTTTTTGACCCCTGGTTTTGGTGTTTAGACTCAGACTCCAGCTGTGACCCCTGGCTTCAACGCTCAAACCCTGACCTAGGCTTTTAGATTTGGACACCATCCCTGACCACTAAGCCTGTCGTGATAGTGACTCTAAAGAGATCTGTTTTGGAGAAAGTACTGAGCACCTGCCCTAAAAACAGACTCCTTTTAAATGTCTCAGATTGTGTATCCAAAAACAGAGGCTCCCAAAGTCCTGTGGCTACCTGGGTCTCCCATATCCCAGGCGAGAGCTCTAACCCCAGGACTAGAATGTCAGTCCCGCTCTCTCTCTCTCTCTCTGAGCTAGTGAACACTTAAGTATTTATTTATACAAAGTGGAACAGCTCCAGCAGGGGATCTTGAGAGAGAAAAAAAATTTGTTGAAAATTTTTTTGTAAAATCACCAGTCACTGTGGAAAATCTTGAACATCCTCATTAATCTTCTGGTGAAAGACATTGTCAGGAATGAGGCCTTCAGCTGAGCCAATCTCCAGACAACCTACCAAGTGCAGCAGGCCTGTAGTAGGCTGCCTAATTGGCTACACCATCTGATTGGTTGGAAGAGTCAGCAGACCAGCTCTTAAGCCCAGCAGCAGCAGCCATTCAGCAGCTGCTCAGAGCATTCACCCATGGCTGCAATAGCTCCTGAGCCTGCTTGTTCCAGGCCAGCCCTGCTCCTGCCTTGTTCCAGCTTTGCACCAGCCTTGCCTCACTCCAGGTAACCAAGTTGTGACCCCCAGCTCTGATTTCTGACTCCAGCTCTGACGCTGGGGGCCTATTTGGCTCCAACCACTAGGCATGACCGCCCACATCTCAGTTTCTGACCGTTTGAGCAGGACAAAACACCAACAATAAGGGGACTAAAGCTGCTACAGTGAGCATGTATTCTACAACGCCCAATCTCTCTCTTGCATAATGACAGGTTTCAGAGTAGCAGCCGTGTTAGTCTGTATCCGCAAAAAGAAGAACAGGAGTACTTGTGGCACCTTAGAGACTAACAAATTTATTAGAGCATAAGCTTTCGTGGACAAATGGTTATGAAAACCAATACCCCAGTAAAAGAAAAAGGTTCTCCTGATCCCAAAGGACCAAGCCCCAGACCCAGGTCAATATACAAATCAGATCTTACCCACAAATCACGCTGTTGCCAATCCTTCAGAATCTAAAATCTAAAGGTTTAGTCATAAAAGGAAAAAGATAGAGATGAGAGTTAGAATTGGTTAAATGGAATCAATTACATACAGTAATGGCAAAGTTCTTGGTTCAGGCTTGCAGCAGCGATGGAATAAACTGCAGGTTCAAATCAAGTCTCTGGAATACATCCCCCGCTGGGATGGGTCCTCAGTCCTTTGTTCAGAGCTTCAGCTTGTAGCAAAGTTCCTCCAGAGGTATGAAGCAGGATTGAAGACAGCATCCGAAGAAGTGGGCTGTAGTCCACGAAAGCTTATGCTCTAATAAATTTGTTAGTCTCTAAGGTGCCACAAGTACTCCTGTTCTTCTTTTTGCAATCTCTCTCTGACAGAGATAGTGGGAACTCTACGGATGTTGCAGACCCAGATTCCCAGGTGCAGAATGCAGTCCTGCAAGCTCAAGCCACACCACCTTCAGCTCCAACTCTGGCACCCCACAAACTCAAGCTCCCCCTCCCTGACACATTTAATGGCAATCATGCCAAATTTTGTGGGTTCCTAAATCAGTGTTGGTTCCTATTTCTGCTATGCCTGCAATTGTACCCCCTGGCCAAACCCAAATGGCATTGATTATCAGATTACTTACCAGGAAGGCCTTGTCTTGAGCATCTCTGCTCCTGGAAAAATCAAGAGGACAATTTAAGGACTTAGTCCTTTCCCATCTGGGGGGGCAGCAGGGAAAGGAGCAGAACACCAGCAGCTCCTTTGGTGGCTGTACCGTGCCTCCCCCAGCCCTGTCTTCTGGCGGAGCTGCAGCTGGGAGCCAGAGGAGACCCTGCCTGGAAGGGCTGTGGGTGGTACAGCTGCGCCGGAGGAGCTGCCAGCGTGGGGTCACGTTCTGCTGCTCCTTTTTCCGGTATGCCGTACCAGCTTGTGATGGGGCACACTTGCCCCGTACTGGACGGGAAAGGGTTAATCGTACATTGTGGGCTGAGGAAACCACACCCCCTTCACCCTACTGGGGATGCTCCAGGTGTACCAATATAAAAGGGAGCAGCTTGTCTCAGACTGCCATAGAGGAAGGACGTACGCTGCCCGCTCCAGCCAAGGCTCAGCGGAAGCCTGCGATCTTAGGAGCTGGAGATACCGCAGCCCAGGCGGACACCAAGGCAACCACAGAGGCCTTGCAGAGTTTGGAGGAAGGACAGACCAGAGAACCTAGAGATAACAGGGAGGCCCAGACTACAGCAGCAGGGATGACAGCAGGAAGCAGCCCAGGGGAATCCGATGGCAGACTGTTAACTGAGCCAAAGCCTTGAGTCGGCATGTTTCGGTAGGAGCCTTTCCCTGCTGACTCAGTGGTTCATGCTACGGCCACTACCAGGGCCCTGGGCTGGGGTCTGGTGGAGAGGGAGGGCCCGGACCCACCTGTTGGGGGGCACAACCCCTCCCCCTATGTCGACACTGGCTGCTAAACCTTACTGCCCTACGAGCAAGGGCTAAATTATTGATTTGGGCCACTAGGCCTTACTGACTTCCGAGAAGGGGCATATTTCCTGACTCTGGCCATTAGGCCTTACTGCTCTGCAAAAAGGGGAAAAGTTATTGACTTGGGCCACTGGGCCTTACTGCCCTGTGAAAAGGGGTGGTTTGATGGACACTGGTCCCTAGGTGTAACTGCCCAGTGACAAGGGTGAATTTATGGACTCTGGCCACTAGGCCATACTGCCCTGCTGATAAGGGTGAGCGTATAGACTTGGGCCGAGTAGACGTAAGATACGTATGCCCCCACACCCCTTTTTCTCTAAAAGGGGTAGGTGCACTCACCCCACACTGGCCGGGGTTTCCCCCAAACCTGTCACACCTGGTGGAGCACGCAGGCATCACCCCAGGCCTAAGGAGAGACCAGTAGACCCGAGGGGAGTACGGGATCTCCCGTTGGTCACCCTGACCCGAGATTATTGGGTACCAGTATGGAGTCAGATAACGTTTTGAAATGGCTTCTAGAAAGCCAGCAGCAACAAGCTGCACAACAACCGCAATACCCTCAGCTGTTGCAACAGGTGATGAACCACCAACAGGAGATGATGCTGGAGTTGGCCACCCAGCAGCAAGCCTACCAGGTAAGGCTTGTCCAACAAATGGCAGCATCACTGTGGCCAGGTGAGCCATCGATCAACACTCTAGCGGACCTGGACCTGGGATCTCTACTGCCTGGCCTCCCTCTAAGGCTCATAAAGATGATCTCGAGGCCTTTCTCGTGACATTTGGACGGGTGGCCACCACTGCATTCTAGCCCCTTATTTAACGGGGCAAGCCCAGGCAGCCTACCGCAACCATGACCCCCAGGAAGCCCTGGACTATGTAAAGGAGAAAGTGGCCATATTAGACCAGACCAGTCCAGAGACATACCGCTAGCACTTTCGCTGGGAATGGTACCCTGCAGGGGCTAGGCCACGAGCGGTGGCTCAACGTCTCTGGGACTATGTTTGGCGATGTCTAGAGCCCAACCAGCAGTCCGGTGCTCAGGTGGCAGAAACAGTAATCTTGGAACAGTTCACCCAAATCCTCCCTGTCGGGGGGAAGGAGTGGGTGCGTAGATATTTCCCCGCAATGCTTACATAAGCAGTTGAACTGGTGGAAGATTACTTGGTAGCTGAGACTACAGAACCCCGAACCTGCAAGACGGAGGAATCCATGGGGAGAGGTCAGCCAGCCGGAGGGAACCCCACTCGACCCCCTTGGGAGGACTGTGATGGCTGTTGGGAGTCCTGGGCAGAACCACTGACTCGAATCCGAAACCAACTGCCACCTGACATGTTACATGGTGGGAGGAGACACTACCTGTTGGGGTCGAGCCGACTTGAATTGACACGCCGCCAGGAGGGGCAAGAGATCGTTGTTATGAATGTGGTCAAGAGGGACATTTTCGTCGGGATTGCCCCTACATAGGCAATTATGGGCAGACCTGAGTAGCCAGCCCCAGGCCCGAAAGAGGGGCCCGGGAAGCTCAGCAGATTCCTCTGTTAATGAGGCGCAGACAGAGCTTGAACATGCTGTGACTTTATCCAGGAACAATGAGAGGACTCTACACTTAAGCATGCCTGGGAACAGGCCACCGCTAGGGATCAAGAAAAGGGGGGTGCTACCCTAAAACCCCAAGGCAAGACCGCCTCTATTGGCTGGTGGAAGAGCCACAGACTTGAGAAGTACTCCGTCAGCTGCTGGTCCCCCAAAGGTTGTGCCAGGGCCTTTTACACCTCGCTCATTCAGTGCACTGGACCCCTTCAAGATTATAGAACAGGTAAACCCAGTTGTCTTCAGGTTGCAGATGGGGATCCACCCCATCTTTCACATTTCACTTTTAAAGCCCTACACTGAGAACCCAGACCCATACTGCTCTAACCCACCAGCACCACCCATAACAGTCCATGAACAGGAGGAGTACTTGGTCCACCGAATCCTCTACTCTCTGCAAGTTAGAGAATGGCTCCAGGAGCTGGGGGACTGGGAAGGCTACATTCTGGATGAGAAGTCTTGGGAACCAGTAAAGAATATCCAGGCTCTGGACATAATGTGAGAGTTCCATCGGAAGTGCCCTGAGAAACTGGGTACTGAGGCCCTTAAGAGGCACCCAGTCCTGCTCCTGCCTTGGACCCAGCTTTGCCCCTGTCTTCCCTCAATTCAGGTAACCCAGCTCTGACCTTCGGCTCTGGCATCTGACCTTTGACTCTTGCTCTGACCATTGGGTTCTATTTTTGGCTACTGACCCTGGCTCTGACCACTAGCCATGACCTCCCAAATTCTGGTCTATGACAAGGACAATCAGGTGGTTTTGAACAAAGGATTGGAAGCCCAGACCTCCTGTATTCTAATCCTGCTTCTGTTACTGATTCACTATGTGGCCTTGTACAAATCAATTAAACTCTCTACCTCAGTTTCCCCAACTGTAAAAATGGGGGTAATATATTTACAAGCCTTGCTAGGGGCTAAGAACTGTGTACATGCTATTTTCATTGTTCCAGTGTCTCCTGTACTCCCCAGCTCAATGTGCTTGCCTGGCCCATGCACCAGTTGTATTGCCTTTTAGACTAAACTCTTTGAGGAAGGAACTGTCATTTTCTATGTTTGTACAGCACCCAGCACAACTGGGTCCTGACCTGCCCTTGTATCAACAGCAGTATACATGTTTAAGAAAAGTAAATATTGTGAGGTTTAAGTAGTTAGTGCTTGCAAAGCTTTTAGAAGAGGATAAGTGTGCATTGAAGCAAAATGGTTGTAAAACACTAGCAAACCAGAACTGGGAGCATTTTACGGTCACTTGGCACAGGTATCAATAGCTACCTGAAGTGCAAGGCAATGGAGAGTCAGGCCCTCTGTGCTCAGTCTCATTATTATTGTAGGGTAGAAAGAGCTGGCTGCGGCTGTTCAGATTCTGCAAACCGAGTTATTTTCAAAGGGAGAAAGTGAACATGTCCATGGTGTAATTAAAAGCAGGGGGAGTGAGCTGCTGTGTTAACTCTTTTCCAAACACAGCTTCCTGGAGGGACCCTTGAGCATTGCCCAAGCACAAGGCTTGAGTTCTTGCCAACCCTATTTGAGTGGGGGGTGGAGGGGAATGTTTTCTTGAGAAAAGCTACCCTATTAAAGCTTTCTGTTGCCAGGGGAATGAAGAGAAAATTCAGGAAAACTCCTTTTTATGTTCTTTATGATGTTTACTCTGCTGCATAGTGCCAAAAGAGGGATGAGAAAGACTACAACACAGCACAGGGCTGCAAAAGCTGTGTGTACTTAATAGGGTGACACACATGGCTGTGTTTCTCTTTGCCCTCTGCTGAGAGCTGTAGGGAAGATCTGGCCTAAATAACGAAATGAGAAACCATGAGACTGACGGCTAGTGCTCATCAATCAGCTCTCCCCCCCCCCCCCCCCCTATCCCACTGCTCTGACAGGAAGTACACAACGGATGTTTAATGAAAAGGCTGCTGCAGCTTATCTTCACGTGCAGGGGACTTTTGTGTGAACTCGTTTGCTTTGAAAGATATGTGGCCCAGTATGCTAGTATTGTTAGCTCCCATTTTAAGGATGGCCATATGATTCATATAGAAGTTGTGATATATTTGCCAAGGAAAGCTTCCCTACCATTCACTCACTCTTCTAGGAATAAAGTTAGCAGGAGGTCATTGGGGTCATAAGATCTGGCTGTTATTGCATTTTACAGGAAGGAAGATATGTTGTCTTAAGATCAGCTTATCAGCTGACTTTCCTGTGAAGAAGACAGAGACTATTTTCCTGTGCATCACCACCCCCGTAATTCCCAAACGAACCCTCTCAGTTTGAATCTCCTGTCAGTTCAGCTGTGTGCAGCTCTAACAGTTCAGTATTAAGCAAACAAATAAGAAAGCCATTGTAAGGCCATTCAGAATCAACATCTCTTATTAAGCTGACTAACAAGGAGGGATAAACCTCTTCTTTAGTGCTGCCTGTCATCTCAGTCACTTGTTCTCTCTTGGTGTCAATGAACAACTAAATCTGTTGTGATGAAATGGAGTTCTGTTCTAACCGTTTGAAGAGTTCCTTACAAGGACATTGTAAGCAACAGAGAGCTAAGAAGTCTTGTCTATTTTGAAGGTGGTGATTGCTTTTCAGTTTGTTGTTTTGAAACTCAGATTTACTCTGCGGTTTTTTTATTGTTTCTTTACATTTTTTTTTGCCAACTCTGATGTTTCCATGCAATTGTAAAATCACTGGCCATAGTTTTTTTTTTGGCGTTGGGGTTCCCCCTGCCCAAAGTCCTGCTTTCATAAAGTTTTCCATGGGGGAATGGTGGTCTGTTTCCTCTCTCTCTCTCTCTCTCTCTGACAAATACATTTCTGTGATCAGGAAAAATGCAGATGTTACAGATTCACTAAGGCATGGTCTTATTAGCTAATGATTCTTAATCTTTGAAGGATTACACATATTGAATAATGCCATTCATTGATAAACAGTTCAAGGGGATCGTCCTGGTTTCTAAAGTATTTACAGTGGCAGCTTTAATTGATTATGCTCATTTCCTGTGCACCCAGAAAAACTAAACTAACCCTCCAGTGTTTTGTGCATCTTAAAAGAGCTGATTAATCTAGCAAGAAACAGCACTCATCAGACAAAACTCTCTGGTTTCAAATTATTCGTTTTATGGGACAGAAACAACTAAAAACCCTGCATTACACAGGAGGCCTTTCTTTAATATCCAGTAATTTTTGAAATGATAATCTAGTAAGATTTTCATCCAACCAAGCATGACTTTACTTTGTTTTTGTCTATGTTGAAATCCTTTAGCCTCTAATACTCCAAGCCTTTGGATTCCAGTAATAGTCAAGAGGACAGAGAGGGGTTGAAAACTGGGTCAGCATGGACCCGATTCCATTCCCACTGAAATCAATAGGACTCTTGTAATTGACTTCAATAAGAGTAGGTCAGGCTTCATATCAGCTTTTCCTGAGGCAGTTTCATTAACAGTGACTTGAGCCCCTCCTCTAAAGCTTTTCGACATCTACATCCTACTGAAAATATTCAGTGTCCAGGTTTCCGTGCCCAAGGCAGGATCCACTCATGCAATTTATATTCGGCAGAGGAGAAGTAAGAAGCCAAAATAGTTAGTTTGTGCATATCACTGTGCATCATTTTCATACTTGGATTATATTTTAGGTATTTTGAACACTTTACGTACAATATGAAATATGCTTGTATCTAGTACTATATCTACTTTAAGTTTCGGTTTTTATTCTCAAACATGTTAGCAATATATCTTGCGTATTAAGTAAAAGCAGCTGTATACAGATATCTAATATTCTGCCTACCAGAATATTCCCCACATTATCTAAGAAGTTAAATACATGGAATACTGAAGAAATGGTTTAGTAAAAGCTTTAATAGATCCTTAATGAGAACTCAGCAGTATAACTCTAAAATACCAAGACATAGGATATGCAAGAGATATGGCATTACATAAAATGGACTCATACTGTTCTGTTTATCCTAAACAAATTGGGAAAGCCTCAGTCACATTGAATTTAAATCAGAATACTGCAGACTGAATTATAGCAAAACTCAAATGGGAGGCAAAAGAAAGGGGAAAAACTTTTGTGGTTTGTTGTTGTCTGAATGGCTTTTAGTTTCAACTTTTTAATTTGCCACATGCCAGCTTACATCTATGAAGCAACCTTGTTTGAATTTCTACAAAGAATCTCATTCTTTTTCAATAAAAAGATCTGGCAATAATTCTGTTGGCACTAGATGAAGAGCTTGTTTATTCCACTGGTGATGGCTTCAGTTGTTGTTATCTAATTTAATGAAAGATCCATAAAAAAAGCCCCAAATAAACAAACAAACCCTGTGAAAGTCTGTGGATAAAGATTATATACATTTGCTTTGGATATATTCAAAATGCATGTAGAACTAACCGGATGACGGTGATGTGGTGTTAATAAAATTGCTTCTTACAAGCAGTGGCCTTTATTCAAAGGATACTAGATCACCAGTGAAATGAGTTACTGGGCCTCAGACAGACCTGTGACTGAACTCAATGTTTTCACTTTACAGTTGTTCACACAAACGCTATTACTTATGGTAATAAAGCAGGTAAAAATTTTTCAGTTGTGAACAAAATACAGTATGAATCTTTCTACCATTTGTAGTTATTAAATTCTATAGGCCTGTATTATTATTATCTATTTTAATATGTAGTTTTAGTGTCTAGATTTTTTTTTTTAAATAAACATACAAACAAACAGAATTTGTGATTGTTACTTACTGTGAAGGATTCTTGTGGAAAACATTTGTTATGCTTAGGCTCATACCAGCCTCTCAAGACACACAAATGGCTGAAAGCAGAGAACAAGCTTGCCGAGACCTGTTGTGACCTTAAAATGGAGCCGAGAGCACAGTAATAAGGCCATGGAATATGACTCCTAATTATCAAGGAAGGCAAAAATCTGTGGAAGAAGGGCTGTTTCCCACTGATCATGGTCCTTCCATGTTTTTCCCCCAGAATCTTCCTCCCCGGCAGCACAGCTGCACTATCTTCCCTCTATGCCATTGGTTGCTCACTCCTGCCATGCAGACAGGGCCTTCAGTTAGATCTCAAAGCTGTGTGGGGAGATATACTGATGCTCATACGAGCAGTAAATTCAGCTAAATTGTGGATTTGCCATTCTAGCTGAGTAGTCAGCATTTGTTCCCCAGTTTCTTCAGGGAGGAAGTCATCTATGCCACACCTTTACCTGGCACAGCTTAATTCCTCCTCTGGGTTGGCCTGTGTACTGAAGGGTGGAGTGAAGACTCTGCCTATCTATGCAGAAGGAAGGAGTAGTAGCCCCAGAGAGGCTGCTGTCCTCCTCCCCCTTGATGCCAGTTGTCCACATAGGAGAATCACAATCTTGTCCTTAAATTGCACTCTGCTCTAAGAGGAGATAATGCAGTGTAGAGCAACTGTTCCCTGACTCCTTCCCCCTTTGGCTAACCATGCCCCTGAGTCAGGAGTTCAGCTCACATGATGCCGGTCAGAAGGGAATAGAGATTTTTCCCCTCCACAAGCCCCTCAAACCTCACGTCTGTGGCAATGTCCTGGTTTTGCTGCTCTGCACACATGTAGCAGAGAATAGCAGGCCGTAGTCAACTGAAAGAGGCTTTTAAAACAACCAGAAGAGGCCAGGTTACATATAGTTCATCACTGAGAAGGCACTTACTTGGAGGGGAACTCTATTGTCAACATTACTTTTATTTTCTCATCAATGTTAACTACCTGATTTATTGCTCCAGACTAAAAAGCTTTAATAAAACATTTATGATCTTCATGCATTTTTCCTTGTGGAAAATAAACAATTTGCCCTTCTCCTGAAACATAATACTGGGATAAATCCATTTCTGGCCTCACTCCACTGAAGCCAATAGAGGGATGCCAGGGATGATTTTGCCTTTACAGTTAAAAAAAAAAAAAAAATCACATGATTCCCACTTACTGCATTCTATACATGCTGAAAGTAACTAATTGCCTTAAGATGGGCCATACCCTCTCTCCCTCCCTGGTTCAATAGAAGGGGGGTAGGGTGACCAGATGTCCTGATTTTATAGGGACAGTCCCGATTTTTGGGTCTTTTTCTTATATAGGCTCCTATTACCCCCCACCCCCGTCCCAATTTTTCACACTTGCTGTCTGGTCACCCTAAAGGGGGGAGACTTTCAAGAGGGATTCTTTTGCTCATCATTTGCTAAGATAGAATAATAATAAATTATACGACAAACTGACCATGTTGCCTTCCTGTTAGACCTAAAATAGGATTTTGATAAAATCTAAATAAGGGTTCACCTCAGCAGCAGTTTCCAGAGCACTGCATGCGTAAAATTATGTTGTGTAAAAACCTAAGAATGGGCACTTCTGCAACTCTTGTAAAGCATTTTGAACACATTAATTAATTAAGCCCACAGCACTGCTGAAAATTAGTCTAGTGTGCACTGCAACACAGGATGCTTTCTAAATATTCTCCAACACTTGCAAATATACAGTGAAAATATGTATTAACACTATGTAATTCTGTGTTTCCCTTTTTAAAGTCCTGATCCTGCAAAGCAATCTGCCTGCGGGACTCCGCATGGATATAAGGGCCTGTGTTGATGGATCACGTTGCAGAGTTGGGGCCTTAGTCTGCATTTTTATTTTTGAAGGGATCAAAATGCATGCCTATGTTTAGGCTCAACTAGGCTCAGTTAAAAGGTGCAATCAATAACTCAGCATTTCCTTTACGGTCACTTTGTGCTTTTACTTTATTTGAAATGAAGTTTGGGTTTTTTGACGCTTAACTTTTAAATATAAATTTACCAAAAAAGGGAAGGTGAAAATCCTTGTCCTCAGGTGCACATCCCTTCCTCTCCTACTGAAAATGGCCCAGCCCCCTCTGCAGTTGTTGGTCCCTTCCCTCCCCTAACCCAAATTCCTCTCCCAGCTATCTGCACCTACCACAAGGCAACTAAAACAAGGCCCAACGCTCTGATTACTGATTCATTGACTCTTCCCTACGCCCAGTTCTCCTGCAACCATGCTCAGAAGTCATTCAGAAAAAGGAGAGGGTTTCTGGAAGCAGAGAAGATTCATAGATTCTAGGACTGGAAGGGACCTCAAGAGGTCACCGAGTCCAGTCCCCTGCCCTCACGGCAGGACCAAATACTGTCTAGACCATCCCTGATAGACATTTTTCTAACCTACTCTTAAATATCTCCATCTCTGGAGATATTTAAGAGTAGGTTAGATAAATGTCTATCAGGGATGGTCTAGACAGTATTTGGTCCTGCCATGCGGG
>NC_048303.1:32391495-32456431 GCF_013100865.1 Trachemys scripta elegans | reverse complement strand
TGCCTTTGCCTTTCTAATCTTGCCCCTGCATTCCTGTGTTGTTTGCCTATATTCATCCTTTGTAATCTGTCCTAGTTTCCATTTTTTATATGACTCCTTTTTATTTTTTACATCATGCAAGATCTCGTGGTTAAGCCAAGGCGGTCTTTTGCCACATTTTCTATCTTTCCTAACCAGCAGAATAGCTTGCTTTTGGGCCCTTAATAGTGTCCCTTTGAAAACTGGCAACTCTTCTCAGTTGTTTTTCCCCTCAGTCTTGATTCCTATGGGACCTTCCCTATCTCTGAGCTTACCAAAATCCGCTTTCCTGAAATCTGTTGTCTCTATTTTGCTGTACTCCCTTCTACCCTTCCTTAGAATTTCAAACTCTGATTTCATGATCACTTTCACCCAAGCTGCCTTCTACTTTCAAATTCTCAATGAGTTCCTCCCTATTTGTTAATGATGGTGAAGGTCAGATTCTCAAGATGGATTTTCACTCCAGACAAGCATCCTCTTTGACCCCATCTTCCAGCTGCTGGAATCCCACCCCACTTAATGCTCTAACATCCACCTCACCGCTTCAAAATTAACCTAGTGTGTAAGGACCAGAACACAGCTCTGCAGAGCCTGGGAGGGCTGATATTCCTACAATACCACCAAGAGGTCATACAGTAGCACAGCCAGGGAGCACTATGGAGAGTAGGTGTAACCCACACATCTCCTGGGTGTGGTGTTCTGTCTTCTCTAGTGGCACTGAGACAGAGAGAGAGAGAGATTAATGAGTCTGCTCTACAGCCTTAGCTAAAGGCCACGTGGCTTTTAGCTCATGCAGTAGAGGCTCATGCACTAAGCTCCAGTAGGCCCCAGGTTCAATTCTGCCTGCTGACGACCGGCGTCTGTCGGTGTTACATAGGCACTGCAGGAAGTGCCACCTAAAAGACCCAGAATGACAGTACCTTGAGGCCCTCTGTGTGACTAAGCACCCTATTTAACCCCAGGGGTTGACCCAGGAAGTTGTCTGGGCAGTAATACAGATCTTGGGCTGCTGCAACGCCAAACGTTGCTTGATATTCTGGTCTCTGACTCCAGTCTGACTCTGACCCTGATTCCTGCCTCTTGATTCTAACCTGGTACTGCCTCTGGCCTCTGATGCCAGCCTGACTCTGACCATTCCCTTCAGGTACCACCTCTGATCTCTCTGACCCCAATCCTGACTCTTGCTTATGGAACTGGGCTCTTGCAATTCCTCCATCTCCTGCCCAGTGACTACAGTCCCTGGAGGGCAGACCTCAGCCCTAACCACTGCCTAAGACTGCCTGTGCCCTGGTCCCTTACACGCAGTTTCCAGGTGTCATCCACTAGAATACTGATCAGATTAGTATGAGTTAATGTAGAACTGAAATACAGCAGGATGGAAGACACTATATTTGCATACTGCACCTGTTAAGCAACACTATTTTTCAATATATGTAGTTTTGGTTTTATTTAACTAGGATGTGAGGATAGAGAGGAGGGCACTTCTAAATGCCTGTCTGATGATTCCTGCACTTTTGCCTAATTTACTTTCCCTAACTCCTAACAGAGATTGGTTTGAGCCCTGAAGCATGATATTTCATATCCCGTCTCAAACTCTAGTTTTTAGTATTTGCTATTGTAACTTTGTATATTCTTGTTCTCCATACAAAACCCAGTCCCGCTTTAAAGCTTGCTAAGTACTAGACATTCATAATAAAGAAAAAAATCCACATTCAAGGACAGGCAGCTAACAGCTGTTCTCCCGGTTCTTGGAGACATTATCACATCACAAAGACTCCTTTAGGATCACCTCCTATAGAATGTCTACATCTCAACGGGCTAGCGGGTCCTGGGTAACCTGGCTGACATCTGACCCAAAGGACCAATAAGGGGACAAGATACTTTCAAATCTTGGTGGGGGGAAGGCTTTTGTTTGTGCTCTTTGTTTGGGAAGTTGTTCGCTCTTGGGACTAAGAGGGACCAGACATCAATCCAGGCTCTCCAAATCTTTCTGAACAAGTCTCTCATATTTCAAACTTGTAAGTAAACAGCCAGGCAAGGCGTGTTAGTTTCTCTTTGTTTTCTCAACTTGTAAAGGTACCTTTTGCTAGAGTGTTTATCTCTATTTGCTGTACTTTGAACCTAAGGCTAGAGGGGGGTCCTTTGAGCTCTTTAAGGTTGATTACCCTGTAAAGTTATTTTCCATCCTGATTTTACAGAGATGATTTTTACCTTTTTCTTTAATTAAAAGCCTTCTTTTTAAGAACCTGATTTATTTTTCCTTGTTTTTAGATCCAAGGGGGTTGGATCTTGATCCACCAGGAGTTGGTGGGAGGAAGGAGGGGGGATGGTTAATTTCTCCTTGTTTTAAGATCCAAGGGGTTTGGATCTGTATTCACCAGGGAATTGGTGAAGAGTCTCTCAAGGCTACCCAGGGAAGGGAATTAGCTTTGGGAGTGGTGGCAGCGGACCAGATCTAAGCTGGTAGTTAAGCTTAGAAGTTTTCATGCAGGCCCCTACATTTGTACCCTAAAGTTCAAAGTGGGGAAGCAGCCTTGACAATTCCTCACTCTGTTGTCAAAGGAAAAGCCCATGTGAGTAGTGACCCTGCACAGCAGAGATCAGATCTAGTGGAAATGGCAGCTCAGGTTTTATGTGCTTATTTAGCAATAACCAACAACATTACATCAACGTTTTCTTCCTGTCTTTTAAATTTCTTTTTCAAAGGCTATCTTAAATTTCCCTGAGAATTGATTTGCCACCATCTTGACATTGTGTCACTAGAAATAAACATACAGCTGAGCCTTTCTGGTACATCTGGAAACTAATAAGCCCTTTGGCGCTAATAATCCTCCACAAAATACTTAAGGATTCAGGCACAGCTACTATTTTCATTGTACCGTCTGACTCAGCCCTGAGTCACAATTTACAGAATCACAGAAAAAGTTAGAACTAGAAATGACCTAAAAGATCCTCTAGCCCATGTCCCTGCTGATTCAGGACTGTTGTTCCCTTACAATATATTCTCCATTGCTCTCACCACTCTGATTGTAAGTGACTGGCTCAAATAGGGCCTCTACCAGCTGCTGCTTGGGAGACTATTCCAGAGTCAGCTAAACCTCTTGCTTAGGATTTTTCTTCCTATTCAAAATATACCTTTAATCTGTTTTATCATCCTTTATATCCCTCCGAGCATCCTAACCCTGTCTCATCCTCCCAGATGTGAACACCCTACAAATACTTGCAGGCTCTCTTACGCCCTTATCCAAATCCCATTGAATCCAATGGAAAGATATCCACTGACTTCAATGGGCTTCAGATCAGACCCCGAGTCCCTGTTTAGCCAAGCTATCAGTATGGATTTTGAGTTCTCTTCATCTCCACTCATGAGTCCTTCCTTCTAGCCCCTGAATCATTTTTGTTCTTCTCTGAACTCCCTCTGATTTGTAGGTGTCCTTCCGGTAGTGAGGGGCTCAGAACTTAGTGCAGTATTCCAGGGGAGGTCTCATCAGTGTCATAGGAAACTTGATATGGTTGGTGTCATTATATCTCTGTCTACATAGCCTAACACCACATGGGGCCAGATTTTTAAAGGTATTTAGGTGTCTGAAGACAGAGAGTGTAGGATTTTCAAAAGTACCTGGATGCCTAACTCCCACTGATTTATAGGAGCTGGACATCCTGAGCACTATTGAAAATCCCATTAGGTGCCTAAATACCTTTAAAAAGATGTCCCATGGGGAATAGGCACCACCATATTACACTTCCAACTCATACATAGTTTATTACATTATGTACTGTGACCACTACATCTCATGCTGTGTTACTCCTGCCAAGTACATATAGGGAGGAAATATATGTAGTTTGTATTCTTTTTCCCCAAGATGTTTTATTGTGGGTGTTCCACTCTCATTTGGTTACCACTAATCTCTCCATGTTTATTTGTATTATTGCTCTGTCATCTCTGCCGGTCTTCACAGCACCTCCTATGTTAGTATAATTTGCAAATCTAACTAATGTGCTGTTCAATGAAACAGGATCTAACATTTGCTATAGCACCCACCACCCTAAAGATAAGGTAGCGGTATACTTAATTTTCTGTATATCATAAAACACTGGTGAGACCCAGTCAGCTGACATAACTGATCAAATGCTCAGTTCTTCCATTTCATTGTTACCTGCATGAGCCACACTACCAAGTATGGAGCACATTAATGCTCCTCTAGCTGTGCCTGATGAACAAACCTTGTGTTTTTCCCTCCCTCCTCACTTTTCCATTCATGAGTGTTCAGCTGGAACGGAGAGAAGCCAGGCTGGATAGATTAGCTCTCTGGTTCTTTTTTAACCCTCAGATTTTTTTTGCAGTCCCTCATTAAACATATTGGTCACTTCTTGTGTGATGGGTTCCCCCCGGTGCGACTTAGAACTGGGTTACCACTGAGTGCGCCTGATCCACCAGCCTGGGTTCTCTTTCAAACTGTACTGCTGAGGCAAGCCTGCCAAGCCCTTTCCCAGGCTCCAGGCCGTATTTTACCTGCACTCATACAGGTAGGGACACACCCAGCTGTAGCTATACACACAGATGCTGAGATCAGCTCTGCATGGGAAGGCTCAGCTAGGGAACTGCCCAGTACTCAAGTGCACACCCCCCTCTGGAGGGTAAACCCAAAATTATACTATCTTGCGCTGCACAGTGAATTGTACAGCATAAGCTCATGAAATTCACCCCCGCCCTCAATGTGTAGGAAGATATGCAACAGCTTTTTGCCCCCCAGTTATGAATTCCACACACTGGGTTTTAGACAAAACAAAAGCAAGTTTATTGGCTACAAAAGATAGATTTTAAGTAATTATACGGGCTAACAAACAGATCAAAGCAGATTACCTATTAAATGAAACAAACATGCAATCTAAGCTTAGTATACTAAAGAAACTGGTTATAAGTAGCAAACTCTCACCCTAAGTGTTGTTTTAGGCAGATTGCAGAGATTCTTGAAGGCAAGCCGCACTTGCTTGTAGTTTAAAATTCCAGATATTCTTTTCACAGGCTAGAAAACCTTCGTGCCTGGGCTCAGCCCTTCTCTCCTTGTCCAGTCTTTTTTTCTAAGTTGTTTCCAGCAGTCCTCTTTCTTGGGCGGGGAGTCAATGAAGAGCAAACCTCAATGATGTCACTCCCCTGCCTTAAATAGTCTTTGCATATGGTGGGAATCCTTTGTCTCCCAGTGTGGTTCCCACCCCCTGGTTAGTGGGAAAATATTAGTATTACCATGGAGTCCAGACCAGGTGACTTGGTCACATGACCCTCACAGCCATAACTCAGAGGCTGTTTGAAACATCCCCAGGAAGGTTTCCCAGTGGGAGATTAGCATCTTCAAAGACCCTTTTTTCCCCCTAATGCCCTTTCCAACCAGCCATCCAGGCTGATTGCATTCTGTCTAGTGGGCTCCCCAGGTGTAAACACATTTGTAATAGATGCATAAACAATATTCCTAACTTCCGATACAGAAATGATACATGCATACAAATAAGATAATCATATTCAGTAAATCATAGCCTTTCCAATGATATCTCACGTGACCCATCTTGCATAAAATACATCTGTGTTATGCTAGAATCATACCATAACATATCTCTATGAAGAATATGGGGCAAAGTGTCACACCTTGTTCCTAATTGTAAATGGGTACACCTTGCCCCCCTCTAGGTTCAGCCCCTTGGCCCCTCTCCTCCGTGAATCAGGGACACTTGAGTCTGGTGCAACACTCGTGTTCTTTATTTGTGATCAGTTCCCCACCACCAGTTTCCAACTATTTACAGGCATTACCACTGCTTTGCTTACCACAGGCCTGGCCAGCAACATGCTAGGCAGCTGCAGCTGACCTCCCACTCTTAGGCTAGGTCTACACTACGGGGAGGGGGGGTGTCAACCTAAGATACGCAACTTCAGCTACGCGAATAGTGTAGCTGAAGTTGCTTATTTTTGGTCGACTCGCCGCCCTCCGAACACGCAGGCAAGTCGACCAAAAACACGCCCCCGTCAACTCCGCTTCCGCCTCTCGCTGCAGTGGAGTTCCGGAGTCGACGGCAGAGCAATCTGGGGTCGATTTTATCCCGTCTACACTAGACATGATAAATCGATCTCCGATAGATCGATCACTACCTGCCAATCCGGCGGGTAGTGAAGACGTGCCCTTAGTCTCCACCTCCACTTTCTCTCACTTTCTTCCAGCCTTATAGCTCCTGCTAATGATGCTGTCAGGTGTGGTCAGTTACCAGGCAAACATAGGACAGTTTACCCAGCCCCAATCCATTCTCCCTGATTAGGACTGCAGTGGCAGGAGCTGATTAAGGGCTTCTCCAACAGCACCCTACCACACTAATGTTTTCCTTTTTCAGAATCCTTTCCCACAAAAATAGTCATTTTGGTAAAAAAAAAAAAACATGTTGAAAGGAAAGTTTCTATGAGAAAAACAAATAGCAGAACTGGTTGGAATTATTTGTATTGTGGTAGGAACTAGGAGCCTCTGTCATGGACCAGCTAGGCACTGTATGATCACAGAACAAAAAAAGATATTCCCTGCCCCACAGCACTTACTAAGTATAAGGCGAGAGACCCCAGACGCATACAGACAAATGGGTGAGCACAAAGAAACAAAGAGACAATATTGGTCAGCACGATAAGCAGTAGTCTCAGCACACCAGCAGCCTAACCATTGTCAAGTTGCTTTTTTTTACATTGTCAACTTTTTAGTGTTATTAAATGTATTTAAGTATAATTGCCATAAGTTTGCCAGGTGTTTGTGGGTATAATTACTAAACATGGTGGCAGTAGGATGGGCTTTTTTGTCGTATGATAATATAAAGATGTCATGAAGTTGTATGTTAAGTGCCTAAACCCAACGTTTAACACCTTTAATCAAATGGTTTGTCTTACCACCCACTTGCCACTTTCTAAAGTGTGGAGAAAGTATGAAAACGCCTCTGAATGTTATTGCACTGGGACTGACAAGGCAAACATAATGGTGAAGCCTGACATACTGAAATAGCAATAACACACTAGAGTATATCCTGTTGTGATATATATATACTTTGCTCTTTAATTCCTCCCTTGGGCAGTCTCAGGATGGAAGTGTTTTTCTCAGAGGAAGTATTCTCCCTTCTGATTTTGTGAAGACGCAGCAATTTCCCTACATGGGATAGTCCTATACAGTAGTTCGGGATCCCTTTGTTAGATATCTCACTGTACAATTAAACACTAGCGCTCTCTATGGCTTCCCACTGGTAGTTTGTAAAATGGAGAAGAAGGAGCTATATAGAAGTCCATGCTTAGAGTTATGTTAAAAGGAATATTAAGGGCTGAATTCTGCTCTCAGTTACATGGGTGCAGCTTCATGTGGGGCTTTCCCATGATAGCCGACTTTGGTCCTAATGGTGCACAGTTCAGCATTCTAAGCCTAGGTCTACACTAAGGGGTGGACGTGGGGTCGTTGACCTAAGATAAGCAACTTCAGCTACACGAATAGCGTAGCTGAAGTTGCGTATTTTAAGTCGACTTACCTGGCTGTGAGGACGGCGGCAAGTCAACCGCTGCCGCTCCCCCGTCGACTCCGCTTCCACTTCTCGCTGCGGTGGAGTTCTGGAGTCGATGGCAGAGTGATCGGGGATCAATTTTATCACGTCTACACTAGATGCAATAAATTGATCCCCAATAGATCGATCGCTACCCGCCGATCCGGCGGTTAGTGAAGATGTGCCCTTAGATATAACTCTGCCCCGCCCCCTTGTTTGATCTTTAATTACATGATCAGATGCAATTTATCAAACGAAACAGTTCCCCTTCACTGGGGAACGCTGTGCTCTTGTTCACGTTGCAGAGGCTAGAATACATCAGATGTGAATCTAGTCTAGTACTGGTTACTGAAATTGCAATTTGTTGATACCTTTTCATCTTTACAGGTGTAATGCAATGTAAACAGCCGTTGGGGTGGTGCTGTGTGTAACATACCTTCTCTGGGCATACAAAAGGTACACCTGACAGTGTAGGAAAGGATTATAATGACCACATCTGGTGTATCTCGCTGGGAAGGAAGCTCTGTAGCTAGTCCATATCTGATACAAGAGCCTAACCAGCTAGTAGCAGCCCTGCAACCTACAATGTAGAAGCGGCACATGACAACAGGCATTTTGGTGAAAAACAAATTCCATATAAATCTTTGCATTTACCTATCTGAAATGAAAAAGGGTGTGCAGGTCTGGTTGTATGGCACAGGCGCAGTAGAATCCAACATTACCAGGCATAGGTGCTGATTTTTAGTTTTCCCCAGGGGTGCTCCGTCCCACTCTGCCCCTTCCCCCGAGGCCCTGCCCTCACTCCGCCTCTTCCTGCTCCCACTCTGTCCCCTCCCTCAAGGCCCCGCCCTCACTCCACTTCTTGCTGCCCCCACTCCAACCCATCCCCTGAGGCCTCCACCTGCCCACTGCTCGGCTGCTCTCTGCCCTCCCCCAAGTGCCTCCCCAGCTGCCAAACAGCTCATTGGTGGCCCCGCCAAATAGCTGCAGCTGGTGGGTGCTGAGCACCCACTATTTTTTTTCTGTGAGTGCTTGAACAATGGAGCACCTATGGAGTCAGCACCTATGTTACCAGGGACCTTCATCTGTCCAAAATGAGAAACTAAAAATTGGAGTGGGAAAAATGTTCATTATAATAAGTAGGATTCATTATTGCCATGATTCTCTGAATAAGGTTGTACGGTAGGAGGAACAAATTCTCCGCTGGTATAAATGGGTGCAGCTCCATTAACAACAGTGTAAGTCACCCATTTACACCAGCAAGGAATTTGGCCCTAAGCGGACCACAGCAAGTATTTTTAAAACATGCCACTGGGGAAGGCTTGCAAACGTCTGAACAGTATTTCCAAAGGGTCATTTCTTTGTAAATTAATTTGCTTGGAATTTTCCATATCTAAAACTTTCAGCCACTAAACTGATTGCATGTTGAATATAATAGCGTTTTTCTTTCCAAAACTTGGCATTCTGCAAGTTAAGAATGTCTGCAGATTCTGGGTGTTTATGGAGCATTTCCATTAGGGTGCTTGTTTACTCTGGACTCGATCCAGGACACCAGGCTGGTCCTAGATGGCTGTTGCTGACAAGAGAACAATGTATGACTGATCATGTGAGATTATTCAGATCACAAAGCACCTACACAATTTATTTGTGCACTGGGACTGCTTAGAAGCACATTAATATATCCTCAAGAGTCAAACATCTTGCTTTTTTGACTGGGAAGAATATAAAGAGCTACCAAGGGGCCTGGCAGAAACATGAGGCTGTGAGGCAGTACGTGACTTCCCCAGAAACTTCATAAGGTTACGGTCAGTGACTTCCTTTCTTGACATGTTTGTGTGGCAAAGATTTAATTTGCAGCACTTGGTGTTCCCCACATAGTTCTATGAGCACCTTTGAACTTCAAAGTCACTCATTTCTGACCAAAAACTAAGAGGAAAATGTGGCATTGGATCCAAGCAGCAGGAAATATACAACTGACTTAATTTACATGGCTAATTATGGGTCAGATTCTGTCATCCTTAGCCACCCTTAGCTGTGAGTTCTTCCTTACAACCCAGAGAAGACCTCTGAAATCCATGGGCAGATTCAAGGTACTATTCATGGGGCAGAATCTGGCCCTGTTCATTTGCAAAGCAGCCTCACATTGAACTCACACGCACTCATAGTGCCTTCCATCTGAGCTCTGAAAGCACTTTACAAACATCATGGGAGGGGTTTTCAAAAGCCCCTAAGGGAATTCCAGTGCTGTCAGCAGGAATAGAGCATCTGACTCCTCTAAGCACTTTTGAAAGTTCCCCCTTAAATATCTGAGTTTGATAGCATCCCACTGAGGCAGGAAATATCATTATCCCTGTTTTGAAGATGGGAAAACTGAGGCACAGATAAAATCCCAAACTGACACAGGAATTCCATGGCAGAGGTGGGAGCAGAACCCAGCTCTCCTGATCCTCAACCATGCTGTG
Organism: Trachemys scripta elegans; assembly: GCF_013100865.1. Lineage (NCBI taxonomy): Eukaryota > Metazoa > Chordata > Testudines > Emydidae > Trachemys > Trachemys scripta. Next base: position 32,446,403 of record NC_048303.1, on the reverse strand, counting down.
CTGAGATCTACAGGCCAAGTGCTGAATCAGGGCTGAGAATAGAGCACTACTGATCTCGATAGCCCCAGCTTTCAACAGGTGCAGAGCATGTTCCCAGGGGAGGAACAGTTTAGAAGGACACTGGTAGCCATGGGAAGCAGTTGTATGCTGCACCAGGAAGCAAGGCTGATATTGACTGTTATCAGGCATGGCCATAGCTTTATGAAGCTTGCTCTAACAGCAGGGATTTGGATTCCTGTTCCCCTGTCCTCCTTTGGGAGCTGAAAGCCCTACAAGAGATTGATTGAACAGGACCCCAAGAGAGCGATGAGTCACTTCTAAACAGTGACCACACCCCAAACTGAGTAGCTCCAGACTGGTAGGAAGTGACTCTGGGGAAAACATGATTTGGGATAGCTCAATAATTGGGCCAGACCCTTTGATTAAACCCTTAGGGTCCTGGTGGAGTGGGTGGGCCTGGTTGCCCCTATCTTGCTCCCACCCTGCTTCTCTCTAGTGACAGAACTTTGGGGGGAGCCATGGGAGCATGCAGGAGTGATTGAGGCCACAGCAGGGCCCCTCTCTGGAATGGGTAGGCTGGTAGAAATTGTAAAGCCATGACCTGACTATTAGGACAGCTGGTCATTGGACCATCCTGCTACACACACCTAATCCTTCCTTCCCCAGGGAGGCTGCACAAGTGCCTTTGAAACATTTTTATTATGAATCATATTTCTCAGTTTATTTGTTGCTGGTTGAAACTTCAGAAGAAAGTTTTGTTCCAATTGATTTGGTCGACTTAAGTTATAAGCTAAGTCCTCTGGGTTCAGATGCTGTTTTGTGCTCCCTTTACCCTAAACCAGGTTTGTGTAGAATATGTGAGTTTGCGTAAACAACGAGGAGTCCTTGTGGCACCTTAAAGACTAACAAATTTATTTGGGCATAAGCTTTTGTGGGCTAGAACCCACTTCATCGGATGCATGGAGTGGAAAATACAGGAGCAGGTATAAATACATGATGGGACTGCTATGGGTACCCGCATGGCCCCTCAGTATGCCAACTTTTTTATGGCTGACTTAGAACAACACCTCCTCAGCTCTCGTCCCCGTAAGCCCCTATTTTACTTGCACTACATTGATGACATCGTCATCATCTGGACCCATGGGAAGGAGGCCCTTGAGGAATTCCACCAAGATTTCAACAATTTCCATGCCACCATCAACCTCAGCCTGGACCAGTCCACACAAGAGGTTTACTTCCTAGACACTACAGTGCAAATAAGTGATGGTCACATAAACACCACCCTATACCGGAAACCTACTGACCGCTTGTGACGTTGTGCAGTCTATATGGTTTTATAAAAACTTGATAATAAGTCAATATAATGTAACTGAGATAGTTTTAGAGAAAATACGGTAATAAGTGAATGTAACGTAACTGGGATATGCTTCATGCAAAAGGTCTCTTGTAAGGTATCATTACAAAGCTTATAATCTACTGAGTATGATCATCTGATTTGTATAAATGTGCCACTCTTGTATCTAAAACTAGAAATATAAAATGTAACTCTGAGGGCCTATTGTAATTGTGTAAAGTGTGGACCATTAATGATGGTTTGGAATCTTGATGACTCCCATTGTCTGCAGATGGCTGTATTTACCTGTGAGTCTTTCTGTATATGTTTCAGGGTAGCAGCCGTGTTAGTCTGTATCCTCAAAAAGAACAGGAGTACTTGTGGCACCTTAGAGACTAACAAATTTATTAGAGCATAAGCTTTCGTGGGCTACAACCCACTTCTTCGGATGCATATAGAGTCATATATACTCTACCTGTATATGTGTGTGCTGGCAAGTGAGTAATGAAGTCTTGCAGTGACATGTGATCATGTCACCTGAACTGGAATCCATCTTTAACCTGGTGCTTTTCCAGTGGGGGGGGGGGGGGGGGAAACCCAGAGGGACAAAGGGTTCCCGCCTTATGCAAAAGATATATAAAGGGGGGAAGAGAACAGAGAGGGAGAGGAGCCATCATGAAGAATCCCCTAGCTACCACCTGAGCTGCAACAAGAGCTGTACCAGGGGAAAAAATTGGGCCCAGGCCTGGAAGGTGTCCAGTCTGAGAAAAAACTTACTGAAGCATCTCTGAGGGTGAGATTATCTGTATTCAGTTTGATTAGGCATAGATTTGCGCATTTTATTTTATTTTGCTTGGTGACTTACTTTGTTCTGTCTGTTACTACTTTGAACCACTTAAATCCTACTGTCTGTATTTAATAAAATCACTTTCTATTTAGTAATTCACTCAGAGTATGTATTAATACCTGGGGGAGCAAACAACTGTGCATATCTCTCTATCAGTGTTATAGAGGGCGAACAATTTATGAGTTTGCCCTGCATAAGCTTTATACAGGGTAAAACAGATTTATTTGGGTTTAGACCCCATTGGGAGTTGAGCATCTGAGTGCTAAAGACAAGCGCACTTCTGTAAGCTGTTTTCAGGTAACTTGCAGCTTTGGGACAGGAGATTCAGACCCTGGATCTGTGTCTGGAGCCAGACAGGAGTGCTGGAGTCCTGAGCTGGCAGGGAAAACAGAAGCAGGGGTAGTCTTTGCACATCTGGTGGCAGCTCCCAAGGGGGTTTCTGTGATCCAAACCGTCACACCGCTATACTTACCTACATGCCTCCAGCTTTCATCCAGACCACATCACATGATCCATTGTCTACAGCCAAGCTCTAAGATACATCTGCATTTGGTCTGATTCCTCAGACAGAGACAAACACCTACAGGATCTCTACCAAGCATTCTTAAAACTACAGTACCCACCTGGTGAAGTGAAGAAACAGATTGACAGAACCAGAAGGGTACCCAGAAGTTACCTACTACAAGACAGGCCCAACAAAGAAAGTAACAGAACGCCACCGCTGTCACCAACAGCCCCCAACTAAAACTTCTCTAACGCATCATCAAAGATCTACAACTTATCCTGAAGGACGATCCCTCACTCTCACAGACCTTGGGAGGCAGGCCAGTCCTCGTTTACAGACAGCCCCCCAACCTGAAGCAAATACTCATCAACAACTACACACCACACAACAAAAACACCTTCTTTTCAACTGTCTGTAATGGACAACTCTCATTACCACTTCAAAAGTTATCCTGTTGTTAATTGATTTATCTCGTTAGACTGACCTCACACTTAGTAAGGCAACCCTCATCCTTTCATGTATTTATACCTGCGCCTGTATTTTCCACTCCATACATCTGATGAAGTGGGTTCTAGCCCACGAAAGCTTATGCCCAAATAAATTTGTTAGTCTCTAAGGTACCACAAGGCTCCAACATGGCAGTGGGGAGCACAGGTCACTGGCTGTATGAGGGTGGGAGATCACCCTGCAGCCTCCCCACCTTTCCACCCCTGGGATGCAGATTCAGTGGTGAGGCTGCACCTGACCCTGAAACAGCACAAGGCCTGGGCCTGCCCCAGAAACACTTTGGGGCCCTGACCCTCTGTGCCAGGCATACCAGGTGTGGGGCAGGCAGGATCCAAGTGTGGAAGGGCTCAGTGTGGGGGGACCCAGGGGTGGGGTGAGAGGATTCTGTGTGGGACAGTCTGGGTGCAGGCAGCTCAATGAGGGGTCTAGGGGTGTGTGTGTGTGTGGGGGGGGATTTGGATGCACAGAGGCTCATTGAGGGGGTTCCAGATGCAGGGGTCAGGGGACTTTGCCAGGTGAAGCCTTACCTGAACCCTTCTCACTGGGCTGCTTCTCTGCCCTGTTGGGCTCTAGCTCTTGCTAGAAATCAAGTATAAAGCTTAGCAAATAGAATATTCATGAACAAACTTACTTACCAACTGAACTATTTAAAATGTATTAATTCAAAAACATTAATAAGTATTTTGTAAACCATGTTACAAATGTGTAAAACTGCATCTAAAATTTTAAGTAAAATTCACGATGCTGTCCACATGCTGTATGGACTATCGGATGAGTGACCACTTTACTGCCTCTTACTGGAAATGTAGTTAGTTCTAATAACAGTTGATTTGATCTGCACTTGAGTGTTTGATAGGATATAGGTAACTATGTAACTTTTCACACCGGTCTGGCAATTGGCAATTTTAGCCAGCAAATAACTTCAGAAATTTCAGGGCTGGGTACTTCTTAAACAACAGTGTTAAACTATGCATTGGGTTTGTGCTGAGGACAAGGATTATTTTGTGATCCAATCTACAAATTGAGGACAAGCCTTCAAATGTGAAAGGCTAGTATAATTATACACTGTACCATACATTTCTCAATTAACTAAACTTGATGCTTATTGTTTTGCAATTGTGTTTCATATCAAATGCATCAACGGTCCTAGATTGACACAGTATGCCACTTATTAATCCAAATTCACTGTGGTGCAGGTTTGGAGGATTTAAAAGTTGTCAATGTTACCATTTTACCGGCTCCCTAAATGCTTTTCAAGTACCTCACTAAAGAGGTGAGCTCTAGTGGAATAGATGGTATAAACATTAATTTGAAGTATTACTTTTATTTATAAATAAAAGTCTTTTATATTTTATATGCTACTTATTATCAGCTTCAACACAGTCATGTGGGCAGGAGATCTGAAATGCCAAAAAGACAATGCATCCTTTTCCTGAGGCTCGGATTGCAATACCTATAGTACTCTGCATCTCCGGAAAGGATTTTATTTGACGAGCTCTGGAGGGAGCTACATCCAGTTCATGGCAGTAGAGAATGGGTGACCTGAATAACAATTGTGTTGAATAAGATAAGCATTGGGCCTATGTGGTGACGCTAAAGTTTGTGGACACAATATTAATTGGAAAATATCTAACTGCAGAAGTTCAGAGTGTGCTTGTTAAAATGGGTTACAAGAGATTTCTGAGTTTCACAAGAACAGTCCAGCCAGTCAGTGGTTGGATTTAGACTCTGTTGTGCAACCACAATTTTGTAGCTATTCTTCATTCATTTTGGGTGCTGGATACAAGCAGTTTGTTGCTCCTCATTCAGTGCTTCTTAGGGGAGACTAAGAAAACAAAGAAATCTATAAAAAAAAAAGAAAATCACAAAGTTGCCCTTAATAAATGATGGTATATAGCTTGGTATTTGGCACAGAAATGGGTGGAAGGATGGCCAAGCGATTAAGGCAGTAGGACTAGATGTGGGTTCAATTCCCTGCTCCAGTACAGACTTCCTGTGTGACCACAGGCAAGTCACGTAGTCTCTCTGTATCTGTTCCCCTCTGCAAACTGAGGATAATAATAATAATCCAGAGGGGAGTTGATGATGAATGCATTAGATGTTTGTGAAGCACTCAGATATGGTGGTAATGGGGGCCAAATAAGTTTGATAGATAGAAGTGCAAGTAGGGTGGTACTCTCCAATACGCAGTACCGGCAAGAGATTTTTAGCGAGTACGGGGTACCGGAAAGACCCTGGGGGGTAGGGGAGGGAGGTTGCGCTCTGTTCCTTAAAGGAGCAGAACACAGCTAGGGAGGGCATTCATTCTTTATATGGCTTTAACAAGACAATGCATATGCTAACATATGGCTTTGTTTAAGTTTGTTAGCATATATATTGTGCTGTTAAATTGGTCAGGAGTCCTCAGAGGGGAGGGTTGAGAGGGTGGGGATGGGACGGAAGGTGTTTAAACAGTATTTTTGATTCTGTTTCTCCCCATTGCTCTGATTTATCCATGACATCCATACTGCATCACATCAAGTCCAAATCATTAGAGGAGTGCCTCTGCTTGCACTGACCAGAGCATGTTTGGATTCTGATGTCAGCCCAGTTCTGCAGCCTGACAGGAATCAGGTGTTGTCCCCAGCGTACATAGAATTCTTCTTTGCAGCCAAACTAGTCTAACATGCATTTTGCTAACTGGAACTGGAGCCGCAAAACGAAGAAAACCAATTCCTCATTTTCCAGCTTTGTGTGAGAACTATAAGGGAAGATTATAATGCTGGACACTGACAACCTTAAACCAGCTGCCTCAGGAATCTGCCAAGAACTTTGCTGAAAATATGTTCCTCATTTTAACAATGGAGCTAAGATTTATCACATATCTTCCCACCTTTATTCGAATGACACTCCTTCTGATCTGACAGCTCAGGCATTGTCAGTTTCATCTGGAACAATTTACAAACTTGGAACCCAATTCTGTAAACTCTTAATCATTTGATCAATCCCATTAAAGACAATGGGACTATTTGCATGTCTATGGACCACTTTTGTGGTAAGAGTTTCAGGAGTCTGTTCTGTTCCTATAAAGGAAGTTGAATCTCCCATTGAAATGCAATGTTTGGGTACAATACCATAATGCAGTTTAGGATACAGTTTGTCTTTTAATAAGTCACATATATGCTGAAATGGCTCCTCACCCAGCTCCCATATTCCATATAAACAGACTGAAATACTACATATTTTGGGTGAAAGTGAGTTGTTAAGCATGTTGATGTTTGTTTATACAAACACCCATTTCATCACTGTATTGGAAAATATAGCTGAACTTAAACTTTCTTCAAATTCCATAGAAAATTAACAGCCCCAATTGTTTTCTGTGTTAATCAGTGTGAACCTGAAAAAATTGTGTGTCTTCTAAGAGAAAAGAATCAGTCCACACTTACTGGGGGGAAAAAAATTCCTTCCAACTGGTGTTCAGAAGAGTACTACAAGACACATGCATAATGTCATGAGCAGAGGGCGGAGAGGATACCTTCCCACATTATGACCAGCAAAAATAATAATAATAATAATAATTAATAAAATCTCAAAGAGGCAGAGGTTTACAGATTTGCAAACCTAAAAACCTGTGTTATGCTTTAAACTACCTCAGCACATACTAGGTTTATGAACATTAAAAAGTTAACTACAAAGGAACACTGAAGCCCATTAATGAACGTGTGCCAGCCAGTGTGCCCTCACTGACTTAAGGTACAGTCACACCCTAACAGCTAAAAATTAATCTTGCCCTTTTAAGCTAAATGGAGTCATGTCACTGGCTCCATCTCTGTTGTTACATAACAGATAAAAAAACCCAGTGGGTCTCAGGTACGGGGTGTGATTTTTTTTTTTTTTTTTTCAGAATCTCTTTTGGGAATAGGCATGTAGGTGAAATAGCTGGTACTTATGATTATGCTATTTCTATTCATGTATATTTATCTTGGTATCTGAAGTTATGAATATTAGCTATGTTTGCTCCTGTGGTAATGCCCACAAGGTATTTAGCCAGCATATGAAGGGACAAGTCAAGTTGAATGGCCCATTAAGGAACACTTAGCTCACAATGGACCCTGGAAAACACCTGTCTACACTTAATAGACTTTTTGTGAATGTTCTAACTAGAATATGGGTGAGGGTGATGGACATGTAACTTGCCCATGTGACTCCAAACACCATCTTTCACAGTAAGAACAGATTTCCCTTTACTTGGCAGAAGCTAAAAGCCCTGGCCTGGAAACATATCCATTTTGCCTCTTTCCTGCTCCAGCCTCTGGACAATAAACATATACTAATGGGAGCATTTTAACCAAGGGACTGAGGACTTTAAGGTAATCTAGAGTCTTCATGTTTCTTTGATCCTTTGCAGATGGACTTATAAGTTGGATATGGTAAAGAAACTGTTCTAACCTCATTGATTGCTGATTTCCTCCCTTGCAATGGACAAAGATCAGATGTCTGCTGACTTTCTCACATGAGTCAGCAGCCTTTGGTACCTGTGGTATAAGCAACATAGCCCTTGCTTGAGTGGTTTTGTTCTTTCCTCTCCAAATGTCAAAGCCTGTTCCTATTGAACTCAATAGCAAAACTCCTTTTGATTTCAATGGGAACAGGATTTGGCCCCAAGAGATCAGAGAATGTGATTTTGATGAATTGCTTGTCTGTCCAGAGACCGTTCTCATGCGTGTTCTGCCAGGCTGATTTTGATTGCCCTGCCTGTATGTCATGCTGAGGAAAATAATAGAACTACAGCCCAAATTGTTTTATCAAAACGTACATGGTGCACACACAGTTCTATGCCTCTTTTCCATCAAACCCAGATGGCGCAACATCTTTGCTTTCCTAGTGCCTGGCGGAGAGCAATACTTAGACAAAGGCAAGCTGGCAGAAGCTTAATTTAGACATAAGGGAGGCACTGATAGTGTGTTAAGGGAAAGTGGGGTGATTGTCCTTCGTATCCTTCTTTCATTTAAGAAGTTTCAATGTGGGGTGCTGCTGGATCCTCAATGACATCTGGAAGTACAGATGGCACCAGGAGCCCAAAGCATCATTTTACAACTGCATCTATTTAACAGATGCAGTTGTAAAATTTTAGACAAGTAAGAGGGGACGGGGAAAGCATGGGGGCCCCGGGCTGGGGGCAGGGTGGGGAGGGGTCATATGGGGAGGTCACGTGCATTCCTTTGCGTCCCTCCCATGAGTGCAAGAAATTATTTCTACTTGCACCACTGGTGATAGATAGAAGTGGCTGGAGCAAGGGAAAGGCATGTACATAGAGCATACCTAACAGTGCACTTCAAATATAGGTTTGTGAGGCCCTGCAACTCTAAGTGAGTTTGTAATGAATTAGTAACATGACTGTCTCTAAATGTATTCTGTGCCCTCACTCTGTATGGTTAAAACTCTGTTAGTAACCATGATAGCTAAGTTTCACTAGAGGCCTGAGCTGCCATACAGTTGTCTTCTTGTAACTGGTTCAACACAATCTTGTTTTTATCATGTGGGCAGGATCCCTGATCATACCTGTGTAAATGGTTTGGCTGGTCCTTTTTTCTTCCAACTCTCTGTGTGGTAGAACATCCCAGAGTGCATTTGGCCCACTTGCTGGTGCTGCTCTGTATGCATATGCTCTGGGAGGTACTCTCCTGTCTATATGGAGGCAGTGTGGGATAAGCTGCCCAAATACAAACACAGTTAGATAACAGGGCAGGTGTGGACATGGAAACTGTCTTTGATGGCAGAAAATCTGTTGTGAGGGCCCAAATAGCTACATGAAACTGGTCGGATTGACTGTAATGACTTACAAAATCATGTTTGTAAATGTAATATGAGCAGGTCCTGACTTTGCACTGCATTCAGTGTTAGTGGGTTTCTCTTCCCTCTTATAAGAGCCACCTCAGGGCTACAGTTGTTGGCTGCTGGCTTTAATATTGAATTTCCATCAGTTAAACACTTAATATAACAGGAACTGTCTTGGTTTCATCTTGTTTTGCTTTAGAAATAACTAACTTTCTCACAATAGTTCTACATTTTATATTAGTACAATGTTTGGTTGCTTAGTGTAACTACCACAGTAACATAATAGAAAACACCACACAGTCAGAACACGGCTACCATATGCTTCTAGTCTCAGAACTAAGTATGGATGTTTATCTCCTACTCCGGTCTCTACAAGCAGTGTTAAGGTCACTCTTTCTTCAGAGCCAGCTCAGCATGTGCAAATATCAGACCATCCTCACCTAATCAATGTTTAATCTGTTTGACTTTGCCTATTACTTCTACTGATACCGCTCCTGCAACTACCCTGTTGCTACATTATACTTGTGCCATTGGCAATGACGTTATGGAGGAAGGGGAGGGATGAGGAAGGGAGAAGCACTTGTATCATATGGTGCTATAGTGTTCTTTCGCCAGGACAGAACATTCCCCCATATTTACACTAAGGGGGAAAGTTATAAGCACAGCTGCAATGCTCAGACTTTTGTCCTTTCAGAAGAGAAGGCTATGCCAAGAGCATCACGTAGGAAAGGGAAGAAGCACCCCACAATTTTATTGTGCCCACTCCCTTGGAAAATAAAAACACCAAAAGCTAACCAATCAGTTCTGAAGCTTCTTTGTCTGCTATTGACAAGATCAGGGACGAGGAGGAAAAATAACAACCAGCAGTAGCAGCTGCAGCTAGTACAGCTCAACAACACAGCAGCAGAAATAAGCAACAAAAGGCCCAATCATACTGGCTGCATGACTGAAAACAAGCAGTGTTGTGTGACAGCATTTTAGCTTGTGCTCACGTTCTGCGTCAGTGTAATTAATCATGAAGCTCAGTGATCACCACTCTGTCAAATCATCTCAGTATTACATCAGCTCTCAACCCCTTTAGTGCAGCACTGTCAACCTCTGTGCTGCAAAACAAATCATACTTGCAGTCTGAGTGTAGTACCCCACACAATATGCGCAGTGGCAGTACCCATTCTGAACCTCCATACCAGGGTGTGGAAAGTGGTGGTAGTGTTGTGGAAGTGTCAAAGATGGTCTGCCGGTTAAGACACTAGACTGGAACTTGGGAGATCTGAGTTAGGTTGCTGGTTCTGCCACAGACTTCCCATGTAACCTTGGGCAAGTCACCTAATCTCTCTGTGCCTCCGCTCCCCATCTGGAAAATTGGAATAATAGTTGTTCCTTTCTCCCACCCTTTGTTTGTCTCACATATTTAGGCAGTAAGCGCTTCAATGTCATGTCTCGTACTATGTTATACTATAGTGTCTAACAAAATGGGGCCCCAATCTCAACTGAGGCCTCCAGGTACTATCCTAATATAAATAATAATAATGTTACATGATCTTCTCTTCCTCTGTGTCCATGGTTCTCAACCTAATGGGTAATGATGGCATCTCATCCAGCCTGTCTTTCCCTTATTGCTAAATAGGTGATCAGTCCTGGCTAGGTCTAACTAGATAAGGAGGGAGGTTCTGGGGTGAGTCATGATATGGAAAAGGTTGGTGGTGCTATGCCACTGCCTCTGTTCTTAAGAAGTATTGGTAGCAGCAGTGCCACTTCTGCTCTGAAATTCATTGATTTCCTATCCCTAGTGGAAATTTCAGTAAGATAAACTTGTTGCTACTAGTTCCAGAGAGCTAGCTAGCTTTTTAAACAGAGAGACAGATCTAGCTATGGTCTGCTAGTTTCTAGGGCAAATGGCCCTCCAAGGAAACCAACATAGGCTAGCCCAAACTGATGGGGTATGACTACATTTGGAGCTGTGGGTGACTTCCAGTTCAAGGAGACATACCCATGCTAGCCTTTATCCAGCTAGAGTGCTGAAAATAGAATGTAGTCACAGCAGCACGAGCCCCTGGACTGGCTAGCCTCACTGAGTACATGCCTAGGGTCTTGAACGGGTACACACTTGGGGCAGCTAGCCCATCCAGCTACACTCTATTTTTAGCATGCTAGCTTGAAAAGAGCTAGCAAGAGCATGTCTCCTTGAGCTGAGAATCACGCTCCCAGCTGGAAATGTAGAAATTCCCAAAGGGATTGGTAGAAATCAATAGCTACCAGATGGAAGATTCTAATGAAGTTTAATATTATTTCCACACACCTGTGTAGGAATAAGACACAAAGAATTTGGCTTATTTCCATCGGAATCAAAGTTAGCTGTTAGTCTGTTTCAGCATTATTTTATGTTAACTATCTGATATCATGGTGCCACTAACAGGAAATACCGTGAATTCAACCAACCAAGCAAATCTGATCTTCACCCAGAAGCAAGTCTAGTGCAAAACGTAAACACCGCATAGATTCCAAGGCCAGAAGGGACTACTGTGATCATGTAGTCTGACCCTCCTGTCTAACATGGGCCACGGTACTTCCCCAAAACAATTTCTAAAGTATGTCTTTTTGAAAAACATCCAGTCTTGATTTAAAAATTGAGAGTCACGGAGAATCCACACAGTCCTTGGTAAATTGTTCCAATGGTTAATTACCCTCACTGTTAAAAACTTACACCTTATTTCCAGTCTGAATTTGTCTAGCATCAGCTTCCAGCCACTGAATCATGTTATACCTGTCACTGCTAGATTGAAGAGCCCATTATGAAATGTTTGTTCCACCTCCATTTAAACATATGCTGCAGTCCAAATCCAGCTTAAAAGATTCCCTATCCATTTATTATTATATTTGACAGATGGCTGAACAAAACACATTGTGCCAAAATCAGCTCTCAGTTATCATTGCCACCTCATTGAAAAATTTAATGGGGTGATACTAGTGTAACTGAAAGATGCTTTTGGCTTATTAGATGTGTGAACGAAATAGTTGTCCCCCTTTCTCCCTTAGGAAAACTAGGATGTGTCTGCACCTCTATATGTGTCTTTTTACCTACACTTCATTTTCACATTATTTCTAGAAACATAAAAGAACAAACTTTCCCTTGGACAACAATGTAATAAATGAAGCCACTGTAACACTGATGGAACTTATTCAAAAAGCTTCCATTTACAGCTAGTATTTCAAGTTTGGGGTTGTTGTATGGGCTTTCTCTGCTCATGAAGACTGCATCAAAAACAACTAGCACAGTAAGATATCTTTAAGATAGAAATACGAATTGTATTATACAGCTAAATAACAAATGCATACAGAACAAGAATGTTAAGTCACGCATTTAACTTGAATCAGTACAAAATAAATCTGTTTAAAAAGGAAATAATGAAACACCATTTTTGTGCTTCTGACAAAATCTATGGAAATTAAGTAACTGAAATATTATTTATTAAATGAAACAAAAAAAATAATTTGACCACATTTCTAATAAAAATTACTATCGGGTAAATTAGATGATTAATTTCAGAGTTTGGGTGTTTTATCTATTTATTTATTTATTTATTTTTAAGTAAACTGGGAAGCCCTTAGAGATGCATATCCAGCATTGTAGTTAAGAGGAGAACCTTATCAGGTAATCAGACTTCACTTTGTATAGGAAAAGGAGCTGGTTCTGTGGACTTTTCTTAGGCCATACTCGGGCAAATCACCCAGTAAGGACTTTTGATCTGGCCCTTAAGCACCTATTTCTACAGCCATTGATGGGAAGTTTCTCATTAAGTCCCCATTTTTGCAACGCACTTAAGCATGTGCTTAAAACTGAGGGAGTTGTGAGAGGCTTTGCTGAAAAGGGATGGGATTACTCATGTTTAAAATTAAATAGCTCTGCTGAGTCAGGGCCTAACTGTGATGGACATAGGAGCAGGCACTATGTGAGCAACAATATATTAAACTAATTTGCATTGCTGAAGGCATCAGTGGTGGCACCAAAGGCTCAGTCCAAAGTGCATTGACGGGAATGGAAAGACTCCCATTGATGGCAATGGGGTTTGGATCAGGCTCTAAATGCCTGGTATTCAGCTTCTGAGCTATGGGCCACAGTGGTCCTATTACAAGTAACCCACAACTTTACATTTTTACCTCACATTCTGTCATTCTTTACATTTTTCCTAATCTCAGACTTCTAAAGGGAAAGTCTTCATGAGCCAGAATGAAAACAATTACTGTCATTATCATGATACACGTTTCATTTGGATTATTGGAGGGACTATTTCAAGACATGCTATTAGGCCTCGTAATATCATAGGGTAGGAAAACTGGTAGGTGGGGTTCATAATGAACCATGGGCAGAACAATAGGGATGGGATAAGAGCATGGGCATTTACACTTTCTTTCTTTCCTTTCCCTAGTGGATGGACCTGAACCATGAATCTGGATCCACAGCATCAAAGTTTGTGGCTGTCTGGATCCAGGTTTTTGGATTAGTCCATTATAGAGAGAAGGATCTAGAGCCAATCTTCACAGGCATTCAGATTGGGGATTTTGATTCATGCTCCTCTCTAGCATGGATCTGTGATCACAAGACTTTTAGGAAATAATATGCCATTCTCCAGCAAGTGCAAAACATACCTGGGCATACCGTGGCTAATTGCGGAAATGACCACATGACACTGGTTATGCAAGAGATGTACAGAATGAAATGGGTCAGATAATACCCAGATTGCTTCACACACATTGAGGTTTACCACCTCATGATGTGTTGGGAATGTGCAATGAGCTGGAAAGAGATAACTGTTATTATTCAGATGAAGTACTATAATTTGGTGAAGTTCATGGAGGAGTGGGTGGTTACCTAACTGGGTTGTTAGTAGGGGTTAGTGCTTTAGTGTTGGATTACTGCTGTGTGAGGCATGTCCAAATGAAGGATTATGAATCACACTTATGGTGGTCTGGACCTTATCAAGGGCACAGATGTTACCCACGGTATCTGAACACAGCTGGAGCCTCTTGATTCGCAAGGTGGTGATCTGGCCAATGGCAATATGGGACCTGAAAGTGCAGATTCTGTGCTGTTACACTGATGCAGCCCTGTTTGGCCTATGCCCCTTGGATATCAGGCTCCCGAGCGCTGAATGTGTGTAACAAAGTCACATTCTTTTCTTTGTCCTTTAAAAAACATTTCCACTCGCCTCTAGAATGAAAAGTTTCCTGACCAGCAGTATTTTTTTTTTTTTTTGGTACTGTGCATGCTGATTTAGGGAAGTGATTATGAATGATGTGGTTATTGCTACATCTTTGTGCATTACATAAATACAGTGATGTCCTTTTCTTCCAAGTGTAAGTGTAGTGCTTTATTAATTTAAATGGGGAGGAGGTGGGGAGCATGGGAAGGCTTAAGGGCCTACCAGCTGGATTGGCCCACAGTTTTTCACAGGGCCCTGTGGAAAGTAAATTGGGAGACTTTGATAATCAATATAGTATATCTGAGTGTAGGAGGATGCTGTGGCTGGATGGGTCAGGGGCCCATAGGAAGACATGAGTGAATTTTAAGAACTAGGGGAGGGAGATCAGGTTTTTGAGGCATTCACAGGGATTTCATCAAGCAGAGCAACTGGAAGGGCAGTGCTTGACATCTACCTGGACGCAGGTCTTAGGTACTGTCTTTCAAGCCAGAGGATCACCATGGGCCATTGGATTGGTCAGGTCAGGTGACTCATCACCATCCTTAAATACGAAAAAATAAATCAATCAGTCCTGAACCTGTGTTCATGTATTTACACAATCACAAGCAGGTATGCTGGCAACCAGATTGTCACTTAGCTACTGAACTATATTTCCAAGAACCCCATGAGCCTAGGGTCAGGATTCACATCATCTCCCCAGCTGTAGGAAGACCCTGTGCACGACAGCAGCCCAGCTAGAGGGAGCATCTAGTGTCAAGGAGAAGAAACCCAGGGTTAGCAAAAATGTTCCAGCTCTCACCAGACAGAAGAAAAACACATTAAGGGCATACCCATCACACACACTAACTGGCAATGCGCTGTTTCCTATCCCACCCCAACTGTCAGACACAATACTTAAAATGACTTTTAAAATCCCACATGAAGAATAGTCAGTGAGAGAGACTCATGCATTACAGCGTGCAATTAAGAGGGAGGTGGGATTGAATGCAGAAAGCATGCAATTAATTGTGGGGGTGAGCAGAAACAAAAATCAGATAAGGTTGCTATATGACAACAGTAAATTTACCTGTCACCTCATTTGCAACACTCAAGCATTGAAAAGAAAATACTGAAGGGCATCGTAAATTTTACACTGGCCACATGATAACCAAAGCACATTATTTTTATCAGGAACATACTGGGTGTGTATAAAGAAATGCATATTTCATCACAATAATACCTTAATTCTGACCCTTGAACGGTTTGTGGGGCGTGGGCAGGTTATGTATTGTTTTCTGTTCTCTTGATTTTTGGTATCTAAATATTTTCTTTTAAGAGGCATTGTAAAATGAGAACATCAATTAGTCTATTTACTGACAGTAGAATTTTTTTTGCTGAAGTCCTTAGAATTGCTGTTTCTTGAGAACAATATGTAGTGCAATAGGAAAAGTGTTATATAATTTCGTAGTAAGTCAATAATATTATATGCACTTGGATTTGAGGCAGAAAACTGTTTCATTACTGTCTGTCCTTGATTAAATACAACACACAAACTCCAGTTCTCCATTCCAACCCTCTAATAACTGAGCTAAAGGAATTTAGCTAGCAATGATAGGAATACTCTTGAGTTCTTATTTGAGCTACAACCAGCAACCAGAAGGCAGTATGTTCATGTACATGCACATAGTGCCAAATCCCGCTCCCATTGAATTCAGTGGCAAAACCTCCCCTTAACATCAATGGGAATAAGATGGGGTCTCTGTGCCCTTTTGAAATTTCTTCAAATATAGGTGGTGCCTGAGTTTTCAAAGAGACTTTAACTGTGTGGAAAATCTGGAGAGTGGTAATTAGCTGTTTTTAAGGTAGAGGGAAATAAAAAAAGTCAGACACTGCATTTCAAATCAGTGTGATTTGCTAATGACCTGGGAGTAAAATTTTCAAAACCACTTAAGTTACTTAGGACCATAAGCCTCATTAATGAAAGTATCTCAAAAACAATGTGACAGATTTTCTTCAAACTTTGCAAGAACATTCTCCTCCAGATTAAATTCAATAATGTTCAGGCCAAATTATTTTTCCATGACGGTTATGGGATTTGGGGCAAAAATAGATCTTTACAATAGAAGCTGGTTGCAACAAGTACACCTCTACCTCGATATAATGCTGTCCTCGGGAGCCAAAAAATCTTACCGCGTTATAGTTGAAACCTCATTATCTCAAACTTGCTTTGATCCACTGGAGTGTGCAGCCCCGCCCCTCAGAAGCACTGCTTTACCGCATTATATCCAAATTCGTGTTATATCGGGTCGCGTTATATCGAGGTAGAGGTGTATACGTTATCTATATGTTCAGAAATAAGGGGGAGAGAAGGTTCTTTCCTCCTCTCTTTAGTGCCGTGTGTTGCCTCACCCAGATCTGATGTTTATTTGCTCCGAAAGAACTGTTTTAGTTTGTATCTTTGGAAGGCATCAGAAGGCCAGTAGGGGCTGCTGACAAAGCGAGCTCTACAAAAACCACAGGATCCTTTGCAGCCACACACTCGACACATGTCTTGACCTGGACCTGCATGCTAGAAGGCAGAAACCCTTCAAAGCTTTATGTGGTAGTGTAATAGTAGCACTCAGTAAGGTGATCGTTAACAAGGGAATAATAATCTGAAGTGCATTCACATGTAGAGTCTGCTTTTTTGCCCATAAAAGGGCTGATCCCCAATATCATAGTTGACCCATATAAAGTACAATTGCAAATAGGAACAACATCTGAATGGAAGAAGACTGTTTCCTGTCTCTCCTTTCACCAACAGCACTTCCCTTTGCATCTTATAATGCAAATGTTTTGTAATCTTAGTCTTTTACTTTTTTAAAAATCTAAATATGATCCTAAAGATAAGATCAATAGATAAAGAAAAAAATAAAGAAAGCCCAAGTCTGCCTTTGGCAGAGGAGAAGGTTAGTGTTAAGTCATTGAGAAGTCAATTCCCTCCCTTCCCCCACCTTAAAACCTTGTACAAATTAAACATTTACATGATAGATGAGCATGTCCCTTTCTTAGGGAAAGTACTTGGTTGGAACTCAGAGCTAGGATAAGTTCCATGTTATGTGGCAGTTGCCAAGGTAACTACTTGTTCTTAATTGAATAGTAGAGAAAATATTTGTGTAACTTATTGGCACATAAATTAAGGTTGCCCTTGAGCAGCCTTAAACTCTCACAACCTTCTTTTTAACCAAATTGTCCTAGTTTCCTACATTTTCTATTAATGCCCAGACATCACTGGAATGTTACTGGCTGCCAGTGCCCCTTCCCTGACTCTGCCCGCTGGTAGGGTGCTGTGTGCTTACCTCCTGTATGTCACAAAGAAATAGCTGGGTTATGATGATGGTTGGTTGTACTGCAAATACAACACAGAAAGGAGAGTAGGACTCCTGGCTGTAGTGAAAAACATTGTTATGAATACGGCTCCAATTAAAAAAAAAATCACATCTTTTGTGACTATGGACCAGATGCACAGCCAGCATAGATTGGCGTAGCTCTATTGAAGTCAGTGGAGCTGTGCTGATTCACATCAGCTGAGGGTTTGGCCTTCAATGCTTTTTCCCCTAAAACTGTTCCTATCTATTAAAAGTGGTATTGATTTCTGAATTACACATACACAGCTGAGTACAGTAGGGTGGACTGTAGTGCCCCACCAGCCCTGTGCAAAGGATTGGATTTAAAAGACTGCAGGGAAGTATCATAACCCACCCAAAAATATGTGCACACATTCTCACATGCTAGTGTGCCGGGCAAACCACTCCACTGCCACCAGTAATTATGTTGGCTAGGGACCTTGTGTGATCCCTTCTCAGGGGATTTAGACCTGTGGGGGCCCCACTGCTCCTATAATTGTCCACACCCACAACCTCCTCCACCCCCCATGCTGCTGGAGGCACCCTGAAACAGTTTCATGGTGCACAGGAGGTATCCCCCTTACTCCATCCTCTATACACTGAAACTGCATCAGTTCAGCTGTTTTGGGGGGAAGGAGATGAGCAACATTTGACCCACTAGCAAGAGCTTTCAGTATTCAACTGTCTGGTCACTAAATAACTGGAATGTCATTGGCGGGTGTAGTGAGGTGGACTGGCCCACCCCAGACACAGAGGAAGAAGGTGGCTCCATCTCCTCATGGGAGGAGCCCTAGCTCCACCCCCAGGAAGCCAAGGCGTGGGGCTGGAAGTATAAAGGTGGGACCTGGAAGCTCGGTAGGGGCCCAGCCACTGAAGGGGGTGGATGCATCCCCTAAGCACTTGTGCTGGGAGGTGGCAGCAGGCCCACGGAGTGCAGACAACTGTCCTAGACCGCCTGGACCCTGGACTGATCTGACCCCAGGGGAAGCAGACGACTGGCCCGGACCCCTGGATGACCCGACCCTGCAGGAGACAGATGGCTGGCCTGGACCGCCGGCTGGCCCAACCCCAGCAGAGCTTCTGCTAGCAACTGAAGCCCCCGCCAATCACCTTACGTCACTGGACCACAGGTACCTTGTAGGGGGAGTGTGGAAGTGGCCCAGGGTAGTAGACCCCTGTCTGGCTGCAACGCTAGCAGAGGGTGAGTCAGCGTGTTGCAGCTTGGATCCCCGCTGACACGATGGCAAACCCCTCCACCACTCTTAGGGCCCTGGGCCAGGATGCAGTGGAGTGGGAGGGCCTGCATCCCCCCTGCCATCCAAGCTGTGTGTGGCAGTCTACCCCACCCTCAAGCTAGCCGAAGGAAAACCTGAGTTACCTGACTTTGTTTGCAGCCCCACCTGAGTACAGGTTGGAGCTGAGTGACTTTGTTTCCCGCCCCACTCTGAACCAGAACCTGGGCTGATTGACTATTTGCAGCTCCACCTGAGTGAAGGCTTGAGGAGGTACTAGGGATGCAGGGAGGCAGCCAGGGCAAGAAAAGGCAGCAGCTCCATCCCCCTTGCCAGTGATGAGTGGCCATTTCAGACTGCAGTTTGCCCCTGAGAGAAGGGGCTAGATAATGACTGCAATAGCCACTGAGGCAAGAGTATAGGGGTTGGGGTTCCCCTGGGAGGAGAGACCCAGAGTGTGGGGACACTGCCATGGGGCAGCACCCCAAGATAAGGGGCACCGTGGTCCGGGAGGGACGCAGGGCCTGAATTGGTGGAGATAAAGGGACTGCAGAGAGGCAGGTATGGGCAGCGTATTTGTAATGTTTCAGTGTTTTTAATGTGTAAGTTAATTTGAGCTCCTTGTTTTGAGTCACCTTTGTAAAGCATTTTCCAATTCAGGGGAAATAAGTCAGGTTGGTTAAACTGGGGTTTGAGAAGAAATAATAAGAATTGGAAAAGATGGAAACAAAATCTTTCTTTTCAATAATTTCTTTGTACATGTGTTGTCCAGCTGGGCTATGATCCTGCAGTTTACAAGGCATGGCAGGCTGCTACCCCCACATAGAGATCCATGAAGTCCTGTTCTGCACAGACACAGAAGTCCACTTGTGTTGTAGATGCCCTGAATGCCTTACAATCTGGCTAAGACCCATCATATAAGTCCTAATATACCTTTAAATAATATCTGCGTCATTGTTTACATGTGATGCCTTGCCACAAGGAATGTAATTAGCTGATTTTTTCCTTGTGAAATATAATTGTTAAGATTCAAACACGTAACAGCTCTCTTTACCAAGTTAATTCTCCATTCACAGAGGACATGTGGTGAAACTGGTGTGTGGTGTCTTTTAAGTCAGTGATGAATGAGAACAGATACTGTATATTCAGATGACTGAGGACTAAAATCTGGATAACTAGTTTGTCAGATGAAACTTTCTGAAGAAAAATGTTACAAGATGCTATGAGCAAGGCAAGCAGCCCAAACAGCATCATATAGGTGACCCTGTCAGTTAAACTGAACTCGTATTAATAATAGTCCTTAACAAGCTGTCAATCTCTAAAGAGCCTTTTGTGACTTTTCCCTGACGCTTTTGTGTTCGCTCACTGGATGGCTACAAATCAGCCCTAGCTGAGCTGTGGTCAGTCCTGGGGCAGCTTAGGAAAAATGTAGCTTCTTTTCCCTTGTCTGTCTTGTGCTCTTGCTTTTTTCCCCCTTTCTTTGCCTTTCACTGGCACAGAAATCATAAAAATTGCAGGCTGGGGGTCAAGCTGCATAAAACAAGCAGACCCCAGTTTCCTCTTTGTTTTGGTGCAGAGCACAGATGGGAGTGGGGAGGCTGCTGTTTCACTGAGATAATTGCCATTGCAGTAGAAAATCCAAAAGCAGCCCAGTGACATTAGGACGATTATTGGCAGTGGATGTTTTTCCTTTGATGAAATTGGGGTGAGTTTCTTATCTATTTTTTGAATATCAAAACCACTGAGTATTTCTGAGCCCCATGTTCCACGTCTCCCACCCCCAGCCTCGAGGTCAAAAACACACCAAGGCACAGAAAAGAATGCAGTAATGCTGCAGGTTTGAAAAGGCTACTATTGAGTCTCATTGTCTCCTGCACCTCAGAACCAGCAGCACTGTGGGGAGGAAAGCGGTGTAGCGTGAACAAAGAGCAGATCTCCACTCATGTGCTCTCCCAGCAGTGGTCACCAAGTTAATCCAGGCCCTGAGCTGCCATAGGGTTGCCTACTGCTGCTGTAGCAGCCAAGTCAATGAAGTTGCTCAGAGCGGCCCTTACTAAGCTGTGTTCCCATGGCTGTCTTTTAGACGGTTTTTTGAAGGAATGTTACATACAAAGCACCGTATTCCCTGACCCTTTCCCTTAAGCCTAGCCACGCACTCTGTTGCTGTACGTTGCACTTTTATTCGTAGAGCCTTTGTCTACATGGAGTTGTTTGCAACGGGAGAGCTACACTGATCAAGCTGCACCAGTGTAAATCCCTAGTGGAGACTGCTTCAGCCTATCATGGTTTGAAACCGAGAGAAACCACAACAGAGCTAATCACAGTTTATAGTGGTGCAGTGTGTCTACACTCAAACTTTGGATTGATGAAACTGCATCAATATCCTGGTTTCACCAGTGCAAAACCCCTAGGGTAGAGAAAGCCTAAATACTCTGGCAGCTCCCTGGAGAAGGGGAGAGAGAGAATGGGCCATGTAGTTATCTTTCCTCTCCTTACCCCCTTCGACCTGCCAAGAACACGGAAGCCTCTATTTCCAAATTAGGATGATCAAATTTTTGGCTGGGAATTTAGATGATTTTTTTGGTTAGTCATTTGCTTTGTTGTTTTATCCCTTGTTGTAAAGCTCTGTGAGAGACTATGTGAAGGAAACAATATAACTTTTTAAAATTGTATTTGCACCCACTGTAAACTACTTAATACCATACCCATGACTTTATTATGTTGTATTAGTATAGGTGGGGCAAATACGTTACCACCCATGTCAACACTGGCATTTAGATGAAAGCCTGAAGATGAACCATGGCTGGTTTTGGGAACATTACCTAGTAGTAGTTTTAGCATTGGGCCGGGAGTCTGGATTCTTTTTCCATCTATGCCACTAGCTCAGGCAAGCCACTTTACTTCCCTATGTCATTTTAAGTGCTTCTGACATGGAGATAATAATACGTTCTTACTCTTGAGTGTTAAGGAATCAATAATGTTGGTAAAGTGCTTTGACATCCTCAGACGTTGGAACTGAAAAGTACTGTATTATTGATGTCGCTATTTACTCATTGGAACAACAAAACTCTAGATGACAAGATTTTGCAAAGCAAAAACGATCCCCAGTTTTCAGATGTATCAAGCTCCAAACCAATTACAGAAACCACCTAACCTCCACAATCTTAAGGATTTGGATAAAGGCCCAAAGCACCCTTTTAGGGTTGTGAGTTGTTGTTGTTTTTTTTTATTGTTTGTTTTTGTTTTTTTTGCAAAACTAAAATTAACCTCTTTTGGCCCACTATTTATTTGTATATTTATTTCTAATAATATGATTTTTGTAAAGAAAATGAACTTGGAAAGGTAATCAAGTCACTCTTTTCCCAATAGCAAGTGTCCAACAACAAAAAAGCCTGAACCCAAATCTTCCCGTTCACTTCAATGGGCTTTGCACGCATCCTTTAAAATGTCTAATTTAATATAATCTTCTCTTAGCAAAATTTGACCAAAGAGTTGAAATGAGGCAAAATATGTGTGCAAAAGTGCATACACAGCTGCATGGATAGTGTGCGTAGAGAAAAGGCCTCTTCTATTTGGAAACTTGAGGCCTGGTCCATTGATTCTTTTGAAGTCAGTGGGAAATCTGGTCTTTGATTTCAATGGGAGCAGAATATGGATCTTTTGCTACTTCTGCATGTGAGTAACAAAACACTATCACAAATTTTTAAATGCCACTAAAACCTACTCATTTTTGATATGATGATAAACCAGTACCTGGTAAAATGTTTTGTTTTCTGTGTAAATTTGCAATAGAGATGGAATTGTCTTCATTCTGGCATTAAAATAAGTTTTGCAGAGTTCCAGTCTTTATGGCTCATTTTTCTTGTATTGCTATATGTCTGACATATAGGAGAGCTTGTGCTGGTTTTCATTATGCTAGAATAATAATTCATATTTTCAATATATATTGGAACTAGTAACGTGGATCTCTTAAAAGCCATGAAGGTGAAAGGCTTCTTAATAGAGACCAGAACACAGGCAGGTAGTGTGCAAGTTTTCCCCCTGCAGTTCAGCTCGGGACTGCAGGCTTTATTTGTATCATCCTATTACACTAGATCTGAGCCTCCCTCAAAACTGAGGCTGCCAGTTATGATGAACTGGAACATATCAAGCAGTAATTTTTGAAAAGTGGACCAATCTCAGGTAGGAACTAGGTTGAGACCAACAATCTCATTTCATCTGATCTATACTACATCTGAATCCAGATGTTCAAGGTAAAAAGCCATTATATTACTTTAACCATTATCTAATCAAATGAGAGCAATGGTTTGGTTTGGTTTTATCCCTTATTGGTGCATCCAGCAGAGATCAACTTCAATGGAGCAGAAAAAGCCCAAATAAGTTGAATTTAAGTCCTTTGCCAATGTCTGCCAGTCATGATGCCATATATAGTAAGTTGGATACTCTGGCTTGCTATCTGTGTTCTGCTTTGTTTCCTGATCCGTGTGGTCCATTAATTTTTGGTGTTACGGGAGTAAATGGGAGCAGAATTTGACCTTTTATACCAGGTTTTCAAATGATTCTGTTCTTTACATCTTATTAACTCGCTCATGTCGATTTCACAGCCTCTACTTTTCTTGCTGATAGAAATTCAGTTGGAAAATATTTGGAATGCAGAAAAGCAAGCACATCACAGATTGAATATTTGCATGACGGGAATATTTGATCATAAATAATCCACAGTTAGTATGTTTCATTGGGTAAACCACAATCCAGAATGAAAGCAGGGATTAGTGCTGTGCAATGAATAGATCTCCTGCTCCCGCTCTCAAAACAAAGTCAGCATATATTGTATGACTTATTTTGCTGACTTTAATAAATAGAATGGGATATATATGGGATAAAACAGAATGCAAAAAAGTTTGCATAGGGGTTTATTACTGAATTCATAAGAATGTCCATACTGGGTCAGACCAATGGTCCATTTAGCCCAGTGTCCTGTCTTTGACAGCGTCCAGTGTCAGAGGCTTCAGAGGGAATGTACAGAACAGGCCAGTTTTGAGTGATCCATCCCCTGTTGTCCAGTCCCAGCTTCTGACAGTTGGAGGTTTAGAGACACCGGGAGGATAGGGTTGCGTCCCTGATCATCTTGGCTGATAGCCTATTCTCCATGAACTTCTTTAATTCTTTTTAGAATCCAGTTATACTTTTCATTGGCAAATAATACTTCTCCTGTAATTTACAAAGAAATAACTGATTTTTCTTTTTAAAAAATTAGTTAATGAAAAATGGTGGTTTATTCATTATTCTTGGGGACATTTGGGGAGTGATCACAAAATGACAATCAATCTTTCAATAGCAGGTCTGTGCGGCTTGGCAGTGTTTTAAAGAAGGCTAAATGAAGATAGTTTGAAAGTGGGAGCTCTATCCATACTGCAGCTAATATGAGGCTTAGTGAGCTGGAAGGGGAAATCTGCCAAGTCTGTAAGGTTGGTTGGTGTAGCTGTTTGAAGAAAGCATTTCCAATGGACCTCTGTTTATTAAAAAATCAAAGTACTCTTTTAACATATTACAATCAGTGCAGCGAAAGGCAGCCTTTGAGGGCACCATCAAAAGGAGATTGTTTGATAATGGATATGCACAGGTGGCTTCCAGCACATAAAGGCATCTTAGCGATATAAAAGGTAAGGTGGGGGTTACTGTTGTGGGTTTGGGTTTTTTTGGGTTAGGTTGCCTTTTTGTACATTCATCATGCAGTAATACTATTATATGTATCACAGTGCAGCAGCCTCCTACAGCATGAGGCGGGCATAGGCTCTTTATCCAAAACACCTACCTGCATCCATCACAGTTCTGCAGACAGCCTGCCCTGATCTGTTTCAGGGCACATGATAGTGTGCAGATTATTACACATGCAGCCAGCAGCCCACCTGTATTACTGAACGAGTGGGTTTCACATGTGGTTTTAAAACCCAGTCTTGAAAAGCTAATTAAAAAGAGAAGGAACAGTGGGTCAACGGAGCTATGCTGATTTACACCAGGTGAGGATATGGCCCTGTATGTATATCTCTGTAAGCTCCAATTTCTCTGGTAAAGTTGCATGTGTGTAATATCTTAGGCCTAGGAAGCATGGGTGTGTGAAGTTCTATGGTATTTATGATAGATTTCAGGTTCCTTGTGATCAGATTATGTGCCAAAATACTACGATTATTGTCAGACTTTATTTCATATCACCAATCCAAATGACTGCAAATCTTTTGGTTTTTTGCTCTTTCAAATTGACTTAACCTTACTCTTTTGATAACTGCTTATTGTTTGATTTCTTTCTAATAAGTCATTTCAAAAGGATAAGATGTTTTCATGCTCAGGATTTTACCTACTTTTTAAAAGTATAAATTGTAAATTATAAAGAATGCCAAAAACTCTCCATGATAAATACTGTTATGCTGGAAGCTCATAACAGTGAGTCTTTGATCCAAAGACAATCACAGACCTGGTTGAAGTTGATAGCTATGCTAAGCATCCTTCTTTCAGTCTAAATGGAAAATGCAATTAAACCCCTTCACGAGGAGAGATCGCTGGAAATAATAGAAGCCACCCTTCAAGGCA
The DNA here is from genome assembly GCF_013100865.1 of Trachemys scripta elegans. NCBI lineage: Eukaryota > Metazoa > Chordata > Testudines > Emydidae > Trachemys > Trachemys scripta. The sequence continues at coordinate 32,421,008 of NC_048303.1, read as the reverse complement.
GTCACCTCATGGTGAGGCCTGAGCAAAAACTAACCCAGGTAGATTAATAGGGGTTTCCCTGATTGAAAGGCAGAGACTTAGGGCACAGCTACACTAGAGAGTTTACAATGGCACAGCTGAGGTGCTGCAAGCTCTGTAGTATAGCCACTCTAAGCCAACGGGAGAGAGCTCTCCCATCTGCTTAACTATTCCAGCTCCCGCGAGCAGCAGTAGCTACATTGACAGGAGGAGCTCTGCCACCAACATAGTGCCATCCACACTGGCCCTTGTGTCAATGTAACTTATGTCACTAGGGGAGGGGGGTGATTTAATCACACCCCTGAACAACATAAGTTATGCCAACATAAACTGCAGTGTAGACATAGCCAAGGAGCTTGCGTTTGCAGGCTGTGGTGTTAGAGGCAGAAAGTGAGAAAAGCAGTGGTGAGTGTGTCCCTGAATGGAAGCAGAGAGAGAAAATTTCTTGGGCACAGAACTCACTGGAGAGGCAGGCATGGGGGATCTTTAAGCAAGGAAACTGCCTGATGCTGTTTGTTCCTACTATATTCAGGGAAAGGGCTCTTTATGTACATTCTTTGTAAATGAACAGGATTGCACCAATGGATATACCTGACTTTTATCTTCAATTTCTCCTCCTGATGAAAACAACCTTGAAAGGCCCCAAATACTGGCTAACCCCGGTTAGAGTTGTACTGCCAATGCATCTCAACCCACACCTGGCCTCACAACCACAACTTTCAGGAATGGGAGTAGGAATCTGAGAATTAATTAGAGCTGGTTGAAAATTTTCTTTTGAAACTGTTTTTGATGGAAAATTGCATTTTTGACAACATAAATTTTTTTTCACAAAAAGCGCTGGCTACATTTCCCATGATACACCATGGTTGGAGAAGCCCATGATGTACTACTACCTCCTGGCTCCAAGAGGGGAGACTATGGTGCATCATGAAAATGTAGTCTGACCAGGGAGCACAGTGTATAGGTGAGAATGGGAGCATAAGGCATCTAAACAACAATTCCCAAGAGATACCATGGAGCAATTTCTAAAGCAGATTGTTTGTTTTGTTTTTTTGGCCAAAACTCTTTTTGGTATTCAAATTTCTGCCAGAAATCAAAATTTTCTGCCCCCACCCACTTCCAGCACATGCTTGCTTTTTTTTTTTCTCTGACAATATCAGCATTAATTCCGATAGGCACTTTCTATTAATTGAACAAGGTTGAAAGATGCCCCTTTCTACTCCTGTAATCCCCTCCAGGCTTTAAAATACAGGGAATGAAATGGCCCTTAGCAATTAGAGAGGAAATAGCTCGGTTGGCCAACTAGCTTTTCCCTCTGCCAGTGCAGGACTATTATTATTAATGAGCACCCAGGATTCTGCTGGGTATTTGCATTGTCCCCTACAAGATAGTATGACATTAACCTTTGGAAAAGTGAATTGTGCTTTCCTGAGTGCTAACACCACAATACAAAGAGAAGAAAGGACAAAAGAGTTAGGCTAATTGTACTTCATCAAGCATCAGTGAATTTGATGAGAATATTATCAGCTGGCATAGTAAATAGACTCTCTCCCAGGGTTGTATGCAGTGTTTGTTGAAGCTGTGTCGGTCCCAGGATATTACCTCACCCACCTTGTGTCTGTAATATTTTGTATTGGACCAACTTCTATTGGTGAGAGAGACAAGCTTTTGAGATTACACCGAAGCTGGTCCAATAAAAAATACTACCTCACCCACCTTGTCTCTCTCACCCAGGAGGCAGTAGTTATGAAAAGAATGGATTTCTATTTCTTGGACTCCCATTTTGTACTACTTTGGGTATTTGCTGGACATCACAGCAGCCTCTGACTTACACGCCATATTCAAGCACAAATATACAGTACAATATTCATGACACTTTATTTTCTCTTTTCACAAATATTTGAGCACTCAAGCTTCACTTTCATTCATGGAAAAAACAATAGTATGTGTCTTGGGTAACTAACCAACACTGCAAACTTCAGTTTATATTTGCAGTCTGCACTGTTTTTTCATTAAATAAATCATCCAACCAAGTTAAAGAAATAAAACCACATGATACATATAGCTAATTGACAGCGCAAACTGGCTTTATGTTTGCAAACAATCTTCAAGCCAAGCATTGTTTGCTGAAGCAAAGTGTGATTTTTTTTTTCTTTTTCTTTTGATCCACAAATATATTTGAAAATATTGTATTTTGATGATAGTAGACAATTTTAAGGAAGGAAAAGCCAGAATCTGTAGAATAGATTATTTATTGTGATTTATTCACTCAGTTTTAATAGTAAGTGATGGATATTTGTACTCTGCACGCATGTAGCTTCAATACTTCATTAAGTAGCAGAGCATAAAAACATTCAGGAGCATAAACTATTCTGTTCTGTATTAGTACTTTTATAGGGCTTTATAGTTTCAGAGAACTGTATAAACATTAATTAATTAATCCTAACAAAATCTTTATGATGTAGGTGAGTCAACATTATTATCCCTATTTAACAGATGAAGGAAGTGAGACATAGAGGGATTATGGCCCCAATTCAACAAAGCACTCAAGTGTGCTTAATTTTAAGCACATGAGTAATCCCATTCCTAGCCAGCAAAGTATCTAAGCATACTTAACTTTAAGTATGTGCTTAAATTCCTAAGGTATAAGGGCCTAAGTAACTTGCCACAGAGGAAGTGAGTTTCAGAACCCAGATTGAAACGAGAAGTCCCTGACTTCCAACTCCATGCTCAGTCTATTAGACAATGCTGCTTTGATTCAAATTTATAGAAGTAATATTAGCTATAACTGTTTACCATGATGAGCATGAAGTATGCTTTATGTAGCTGGGGCTATACTGAGGGGGATAACCAATAGGTGATTGCAAGGTTAGTTAATAAAAAGCAACCTTCAATAACATTGAGAAATACCTTGGGTCTTAGAAAATGCCAGGGTAGATGGCATTCTTCTCTTTGAATCAGTAATGAATCAATGACTTAACACTGTGCTAGAGGGTTCTGTGTTGCTCGAGAAGAAGGCCCTGACATCACAGTTCATTAAAGATCCCATGGTACTTTTTGCAGAATAGGGGTGGTTAGCCTTGATATCCTAGCCAAATTCCACATCTGTTAGGTGAATAAATCTTAGCCTTCTTTTTATCAAATATATATTGTTCTCAAAGTGCTGATTATTTGAATCAACATTGGCTCAGACCTGCCTTTTTTTAGGAGGTTGATTAAAGTCTGAATCATCAAAGGGGTCCCCTTTTGATCTTTTTAGTACCTGATTTAAAAAAAAAAATCGATAGTGCTCCAGTGTTGTCATACAAGCATGATTATCAATATATAAACACTTAAATAGGTGTATCAGAGAGAACTGAATATACTTTTCCATTAAAAAAACCTGCTCTTCATATTGTATAACCCCTTGGTCAACTCTCTTACACTAGGAACTGGAGAATATTCCTTTCTACTAATTTTTGGCTATCACATATATGGTGCCCAAGGGTTTGGGTTCGACTGTAAGCTCTGTGGAGCATGGACTATCTTTTTGTTCTTTGTGTAGCATATTTGCAGTGGGGTCCTGGTCTGTGACTGCAACTCGTAAGCAATATGATAAGACAAATAATAATAGTCATATAAAGAGGACAGGTTGATTACGTCTAATATTTCTGTATACAAAGCAGTTGTTAACGAGCCTATGCTGAGCTCACTCTTCTAAGCAGATGTTCTTCAGTTTAATTTTCCTCCAGTTTAGCTGCATGCCACCTACTTACCAGTTAAGGAATTGCAACTTTTTCCATGTGAATGTAGGCCTCTTAGGCAGGGCCAGCTCCAGGGTTTTGGCCGCCCCAAGCAGACATAAAAAAAAAAAAAAAAAAAAAAAGCCGCAATCGCAATCTGCAGCGGCAATTCGGCGGAAGGTCCTTCGCTCCGAGCTGGAGTGAGGGACCGTCCGCCGAATTGCCCCGAATAGCTGGACGTGCCGCCCNCCCAAGCACCTGCTTGCCAGGCTGGTGCCTGGAGCCGGCCCTGCTCTTAGGGTATGTCTACACTGCAACATAAGCCCAAGGTTAGTGGGACTGGAGTCAGCTGGCCTGTATTAGGGAACCCTAGACTTGAGCCTTTACATTGTATTTTAACCCTAGCTTAAGACTTTTTTCTAACCTGTGCTTGAACCTGGGGCTCAAGGTGTCCACTGCAGTGTGCAGACCCAAATCAAAGTAACCATATCCCAGAGTCCCTGCCGCCCCCTCCCCAGCATCACCCAAAATGTGGCTGCTCAAGCCCTAGGACTGTGGTGCACTGTGAGAAAACTTTACTACCTGCCCTGCGCGTTACCAGGAAGCACCTTGCTTTGCAAAAGTCTTGATTGGTCTGCTCTTCAGTGCAAACCCAGGATGGTCTCTGATAGTGTTTGCAGATTGGTGATGGAAGAGAATGGGTTAACACTGACCTGCGCTGCTGCCATTTGCAAAGTGGGGGTGGATTCAGTTTTCAATAGAGTGGACTGCAGATTGTTGGGATAGAGAGGACTAAGGAAATTGTCCCATGGAATTGTGGGTTACTTCCGGCTGATTCCTGAGACCTGAATCAAGCAGGACTGCGTCTACACTTCAAAGCAATATGGCTCAGACCCAGGGTCCCGGCTTAAATTGAGTTTGGACCCTCCAGCTCTGCAGGGTCCTAGGGCTCTGGGGCTGAGTCCTGGATTAGCGCAATTGCAGTGTAAACACAAGAGGGGTTAGGCTTGAGCCCAGACTGAAGCACGGGCTTACGTTTTAGTGTAGACATACCCTTAGAAACAAAAATAGACAAAACCTCTGGGCCATGTTAAGCCTTGGTTTACCCACTGTGAAATGCCATTCTCTCCAGTTAAATTGTGCTGTGTGTCAGGGAAGAATTTGGTTCCTTTTCCTCTAATGTCATACTAATGCATGGGGCATGTAAGTGATTATGTTAGGAATCTGTATGATGATGAAAGGCAGTAGCAATTAAATGAGTATCTATCTTGTACACATCTTTATGTTACTGATGACTAGCCAACTTTAATCACCAACCCTTTAGAAAAAGCTGAAATACTTGTCCTGCTTAATGACTTTCCTTTTTAACACAAGACATTTTATGTTATACAAAACAATAGTAAATATTGTTGTTTTTTCAATTTAGGCAAATTTAGGCATAAAATTTAATCAGGGAGATTTTGCCTTTCTTGGAATATTCCTTTGTGTAGTTGGGCTCAGATTTTGTCCTAAAATACATACACATGCAGAACTTGCAACAAAGTCAGTGGGAGTTTCTTGAATGTCTCTAAGGGTAGATTGTAGTCCTGCACATTTGAAACCGTTATCTAACCAGATAATATTTTAGTATTTTGCTATCCAGAGTTTGTTGAATGCTGGACAGTCTGAGAGTTTATGTCCTAAAGCTGACATATGGTATCTACATATTGGCTCTAATAGAATCTGGAGGACATTCAGTATTAGAATGTTCTTCCTTTTTAAAAAAAAAAAAAAAATCCATCACTCTACTGTTGAGAAATTTAAAATACACCATTCATCCGTGTATTTGTACTGCATCAAAGAGCTGTAATGTGAACTTGACTTGCTTTTTCTTCCCTAATGGCCTCTTGGATTTTTGCCTGAGATTAAGTGCTTTAGATGATGTTGGACAAACTGCATTGTATGTTTCTATTATTTTCTTCTGAACAGAAGAAGGAATAATTGTAATTGCATCCAACCATAAGTGGGCATATATTTAGCCACAAGCTAAAACCATCCATCTTTTAGCATTATTGTATAAGATCCTCATTCTTTCAGGGAAATACATGTTGTCCATTGAAGGTTCACTGATTGTTACATAACTCTTCAGCATTTACTTAGGAGCTTGAATGCTTAAAACATTTTGACTGCTTAAAATCCTGCATTTCCTCTAGGTAGAGTGCAATGTTATTCTATGGCCAAATTCCCTACTCTCTTATAAATAGGATGGAGCAACTTTTGCACACATATATATATATGCAGCCTCAAGACACTAAACTGAACCAGGCATTTTGATTACTTCTGCCAGTACAAAATACTTTAATGTTTAATTCCCAAACATAGTTTAACTTTTTTCTTCCAGGGATTTATTTGACCACAATAGCAAGCCACAACGCAATGATCAATTCTTAAAGTGGATTAAAGATTTTGTAACAGTTTAGTAATCTCCAATACATACTTGAGATCTACTCACTCTTTCTGAGTATTTATACTGTGCTCATCACAATGGAATCTGAATGCTTTCACCATAGCATAATTTATGGATGCTGCAAATATTTGCACCTAGATAATAATCTGGGAAATACTAACTAGAGTGGTGATTTTTTTAAATACACCTCTACCTTGATATAACCCTGACCTCAGGGGCCAAAAAATCTTACTGCATTATAGGTGAAACCGCATTATATCGAACTTGCTTTGATCTGCCGGAGTGCGCAGACCCGCACCTTGGAGCACTGCTTTACCGCGTTATATCCGAATTCGTGTTATATCGGGTCGCGTTATATCGGGGTAGAGGTGTATTTTCTTGCTCCCTTGTAAGCAGTATAGTAAACTCTTTGGGGGCAGGGATCATCGTTTGTATAGGGCTTAGCCACAGTGAAGCCCTGATCTGTTTCCTTCTTTGACAGTGTTACTAGCTGTGACGAAGTGGGGGATTTTCTTGTTTTTTCCTTGGTTTTTTTCCCAATGGTTTGTAGGCAGAGGGGGTGGGACTCAATTTCCCTGGGTGTTACTGGTTTAACAAGGTAATGGGAGAGGGAGTTTGTTGGTCCAGAGGACTGGAGAGGGAACTTGGGACCTCAGCGACTGGTGACCTGACAACCTGGTGACCCGGAGACCCAGCTCAGGAGTCGCAGCCGGTTCTAGCCAGTGGGAGGACAATGGGCTGTAAAGAGAGGACCCCGAAGAGAGGACCCCGGTGACCTAACAGCCAGCTCCAACCAGAGGGGGCCAGAGGACAGAAGAGAGGAGAGGAGGCCCAGGCGACCCTGTTTACGACCCTGTTTACCTGGAGAGAAGACAATAGACAGAGGCAGGGCTTGGGGCTGGTGATATCAGATGCCCAGCTGGGAAGGAGAGGGGCTCGGGACTGGAGAGAGGGAGCAGGCAGAGCCCACCTGGATGCAGGGGAGACTGGGATGTGCTGTGCTGAGGGAGGCCAGGCCTGAGGCCCTGAGAGTTTCCTGTGCTGTGTTCAACATTCAATAAACCCTCCTGTTTTATGCTGGCTGAGAGTCAGTCCGGTCTAGAGAACAGGGTTGCATCAACCCCTTTGGGGGGTGGAGGCCCTTTGGGGGGTGGAGTCCCCTGAAGGGGCCCACTGCGAGAAACAGGTGTGCTAAGGCTCAGAGAGGTGCGGCTCCAGGAGGTGGAGGGGCCTAACCCCGAGAGAGAATGGACCCCTGAGAAGGGCTGTCCTACAAATACTAGTTGAGTTACAATGCTGGGGCACTCTCAACCACTTCCTCCAGAGCAGGCCCTTATCGATTTTTAGGCACAGTAGACAACTTTATTGATGCGGAGGCAGTCTAGGCTCCTGGGGAACCTGTAGTGACCAAACCCATTCTGGATCTGGTAGAGACTATCAATGGGGTCCCTCTTATCTCCCAGCCACTGGCAATGGAAACTGCTCCTCTTGAAGTTACTATCCAAGGGCATCGAGAGACTGTGTAATTCAGTTCCATCTGTTCCCCACACTTCCCTTTGATCCTGGGCATCCTGTAGCTGGCCCTCCACAACCCCTTATCTGCTGGTGTGCACTAAAAGTTGAATTTCTCCCAGAATTCTGCCAGCAGCACTGCTTGACATCAGGAAATGGGCCACATGCCAGGGTAGCTGGCCCAGCAGAACTGCCCACTGAGTCCGCTCCTCAACTTCCATTCAAATACAGTAAGTACAAAGGTGTCTTTGAAAAAAGAATGCAAATACCTTGCCCCTGCACAGGGACTATGATTGTCCAATCAAGCTACAACTAGGGGCAAACTTTCTGTTCTGGTCTATATACACCATGTCGGAGCCTGAACTAGCCTCACTGTTCACCTACCTTCAGGAGAACTTACTAAGGGCTTTATTCATAATCCACTTTGCCTGCCAGGGTGCCAGTCGTTTGTTTGTTTGTTTATTTATTTATTTATTTATTTAAAAAGATGGAAGCCTCCAACTAAGTGTCAACTATTGGGCTCTAAGTCAGGTTGCCATTAGAAACTGGTACCCATTACCATGAGTTAATGGATTGTGTGAGCACCTCCCAGTTATATGCAAAGCTGGACCTGGGGGGAGTATACAACCTAGAACATGTTAGAGGTGGGGATAAATGGAAGATTGCCCTTTGAACGCATTACAGTCACTTGGAATAACTTGTGGTGCCATTTGGTCTGACAAATGTGCCCACCATATTCCAGAATTTTATTAATTATGTATTGTGGGACATTCTGGACCAATATGTTGTAGTATACCTGCATGACATACTTATTTTTTCAGACAACTCTGAACAACTCACCTTGAACATCCGTTCCATCCTGCAGAGGCTACACCAATATGGCCTCTATGCTAAGCTAGAAAAGTGTGCCTTTCATCAGTCCTCCACAAAATTCCTAGGGTTCATCCTAGCTCCTTCTGGTATCAAAATGGATCCATACAAGGTAAAGGCAGTCCTCTAGTGGGCAGCACATTTGTGGGCGGTCCTTGAGTGGGCAGAACATTTTGTGAACTAAAGTGTTTCCTGGGGTTCACGAATTTTATGGGCAGTTCATCCCAAAGTTCTCCAAGGAGATTGCTCCCCTCACTACACAAAAACACCAGGTTCCTGTGGTCTCCTGAGGCCCAGCAGGCTTTCGAGCAATTAAAACTCATTTACCACAGGTCCCATAGTGGTCCACCCCGACACCTTGTATGCTTTCATCATCGAAGCAGATGCTTCCAACTTGGCAGTTGGAGTGGTGCTATCCCAAAGGCAGAGTCCTCAACAACTGCTACATCTGTGCATCTTCTATTCCAGGAAACTCTCACCCACAGAGCAAAATTACAACATTTTACAAAATTACAAAGAGCTCCTGGCAATTAAGACTGCCTTTCAGGAGTGGCATCACTATCTAGAAGGGCCTGGTATCCCATCCAGGTGTACACCAATCATAAGAACCTTGAATATCTGAGTGGGGTCAAGGACCTCAACCAACAACTTTGGTGGGCCTTATTCTTTTCACACTTTGATTTCATAATCGCCTATAGTACAGGAACCAAATAAAGTAAGGCTGATGCTTTGTCCCAGAAGGGTGAATATTACTCTGACCTAAAAGACTCAAGCCTGAAAACTGCCTGCATCCTCAAGCCTCAACTTTCTGGGCATGGCTCCCCATTGAGGTCTGCTCACCCTCATATGATCAGACTCAGCCCATGGAACCCATAAGTAAGGAACCCCAAGATGTCCGAGATGGGGTAACCTCTGTAAAAGTGTGTGTGTGTGTGTGTGTGTGTGTGTGTAAATATATATTTATTCCACTCTGTATGCATCCGAAGAAGTGGGCAGTAGTCCACAAAAGCTTATGCTCTAATAAATTGGTTAGTCTCTAAGGTGCCACAAGTACTCCTGTTCTTTCAACCACAGTAACTTTCTTTTACTTTTTAATAATGCTTAGGTTTAGTTAATAAGAATTGACTGTAAGCAGGTATTTGGGTAAGATCTGAAATATTCATTGACCTGGTGGATAATGTGTCCGATCTCGTGGGATTGGTAGAACTTTATATATGGTGATTAAGGTTTTAAATAACCCTCACTATATAGACTTGGCTATCTGGGTGGGAGCCAGCAGCTGGATTGTTTAAAGGGAACTGTATTTTAGCTTCTTGGTAACCAGTAAGGAGCTGTTTAGTTACTGGCTAGGTAAATCTATTTATAAAATAAACAACCAGTTTTGAGTATTGTCTGCCCTATTCTTTGCAGTTTGCCCTGATTGACCAATCTCAGTATAATCCCTCCAGTGACTATGGTCACATACACCAGTTTATTATCTTAAATAGAGTTACCCAGAAACTTTAATTTAAACACATGGAATTAGGTAAAACATGTTTAACTACAAAGAGAAATTTTAAGTGACTATAAGTAATGAGGCATAAAAGTCAGAAATGGCTAAAAAAATAAAGCTAAAACTCTTACTGGTATCTATGTAAGAAACTATCATAGTTGCAAAGCAAACTTTCTCACCACATGCTTCTGCAGATTACTGACCAAACTTTCAGGTCAGGACCCCTCCCCCAGAGTCCAATGGCTGTTTCCCTTTGTCTTCTCAGGTGTGAAGAATGAAGTAGGAAGGGAGGGTAGAGAGGTGCCTTGCAGTGTTGGTCCCTTCTTTTTATAGTTTCAGTCTCCCTCTTGAAAAACATTTCCAGATGAGACCAGGAGACACAAAATCTGTGTGGAAGGATATTCCCTGCTGGGTTTTTTTCCACCTGTTTGAACTTCCTTTGTTTTCCCTTCCTGCGTGACAACTCTGTTTACTGCTTAAATGCAAATTAGGGCAAGCACGCATTCCTTTGTTTAGGATAGACCTGTTTGACTTCTGCTTGGGCAGGGCTGTGGGGATGGGAACATGTGTTAAAACATCATTCAGGGGAATCATGTAATTTCACATAGAATGTTGCTATAGGTATTTTATCAGGACAATATTGACAAGCAAATTGAGTTTTCAAATGATACCTTACAAGACATACAAAGATTAATACAGTAGTGTGTAGGGGGTGAATATGGGGTGTATTCCATCACAATATTATCACCATCTTCATTACCTTAATAAATACTTTCTTTAATTACATTATTTAACATTTTTATCAATGACCTGGAAGAAAATATAAAATTACTGATAAAATTTGCAGATGTCGCAAAGACTGGGGGAGTGGCAAATACTGAAGAGGACAGGTCACTGAAACAGAGTGATCTGGATTGCCTGTTAAGCTGAGCATAAGCAAACAGTATGTGTTTTAATACAGCCAAATGCAAAGTTGTGCATTTAGGAACAAAGAAAGTAGGCCTTACAGCATGGGTGACTCTATTCTGGAGGCAGAGATTCTGAAAAAAGATTTTTGGGGTCATGGTGGATAATCAACTGTACATGAGCTCCCAGTACTATGATATGGTCAAACGATCTGCAATCTTCGGATGCTTAAACAGGAGAATATTGAGTAGGAGAGGTTGTTACCTCTGTATTTGACACTGGTGTGACCACTGCTGGAAATTGTGTCCAGTTTGGGTGTCTGCACTTCAAGAAGGATGTTGATAAATTGGAGTGGCTTCAGAGAAGATTCACAAGGATGATTAAAGGATTGGAAAGCATTCCTTTCTAGTGATAAACTCAAGGAGCTCCATCTCTTTAGTTTAACAAACAGAAGGTTAAGGGGTGACTTGATTATAATATACAGAAACTTGATAATGGGCTAGCAGGCAAAGATATTACAAGATCCCATGTCTGGAAGTTGAAGCTAGACAAATTCAGAGTAGAAATAAGGTACAATTTTTTTTATTTTTTTTTTAACAGTGAAGTTGTTATGTACTGGAACAACTTCCCAAGGGTTGTGGTGGATTCTCCAATGTGGCAATTGTAAAATAAAAATTGAATACCTTTTCTAAAATATATGTGCTAGTTCAAACAGGGAAGTCCGATGGCCTATGTTATGCAGGAGGTCAGACTAAGTGATCACAGTGAACACTTCTGGCCTTACAATCTACAAGTCTATGAACTTTCTTAAGAATGGAATCATTATTGTATAGATTTGATAGGTTCCTAAACTTGAAGAATGTCAAAATCAAAACAAAACAAAAAATCCAAACAATTCCAAGTTATTCCTCCTCTGGGCTTCCTACTTTGTCCTGTCCTTTCTGTGTCTCTCTTTTAGAGAAGGAAAGTGGTCACAGCCTTCCAAAAGTGGGCACGATCAGCCTTGGAGCTTTCACACTCCTTGCTGCTCTCTAGACTAGCAACGTAAAAATGGTGAGTAAGGAGTGCACAATGTAAAGCTGGCCAAGGGGGCAATACAGTGTACATTTTTCACGTGTGTAAATCAGCACTCAGCTGTTAGTGTTTCCCTATGGGGTCAGTTTTCTCTGGGGATCATTTTGCGTTTGTAGAGTTGGCCAGTGTCATACTGACAATTATTTGAAGTTTGCTTGCTTTTGGATATGTGCTGGATGGGGTTTAGTGTTGAGTTAGTGAACACTGGCATACTGCGCCTGTGATTAATCCTTCCCATAACAGGAAACGCCATGTGCCTGCTGCAAATATGGTTTCTGTTCCTCAGCTTTTGCTTGTGACAACTGATAGCAAACAACCTCTTCCAGGCTGCACAATACAAGTGCAAGTCTATCTGTTACATTTCAGACTCAAGTCAAGATGCCCTGATCTCCTGACTTGTTCTGCCCTTGAGACACTGTAATATGTCACATGAGAAAAAAGAGCAACATCAAGGACTCGTACTATATTCCGAAATGACATGAGTTCACTAAGTGGTGGTGGCAGCTGATTTGTATTGGCAGTGCCTTCTAACACACATTGCGTACTGTAATATTTTGTAGATGTGCCCAGTACTGATCACAGTACAGACAAAATACTTTACTGTCCCCAATTTTCCCTCTACACCTGTTCTCACTTTATGCTTCTTGAATCTGCTGCCTTGTGCTGTTGCTGTATGTACAGCCTACGAGCAATCACTTGCACTGGAGCTGACTGCTGTGCTCATGTGTAATCTGCTGCCTGTTGTGCCTCCAGGAGCTGTAAAGGTAGATGCTCTTACTGCATTTAGGCAAACACTGCCTTCCTCATATTTTGACTTTCAATACACACTAAAACCACACCCATTAAGTGATGGGCATGTGCTTAAGTCACCTACAGGTGATAACATACTTGGGTGATCGGTTTCAGAGTAGCAGCCGTGTTAGTCTGGTGATTTTACATTGTGCTGCTAGAGCACAGATTTTGTTACATCTTTGCATCTGAGGTGCTTTATTTATACTACAGGGGATTATATTTTTTGTAAAAGAAAAGTTTTAGAAGAAAAACTTTTGTTTAAAAGAAAAATTCTTCTAAAAAGAAAAGATCTTCTCAGTGCAAATTGATTTCCAGGGCACTGTACTGCTGTTAGTGAGAGGAGAGATTTTTTTGCATGAACTAATGGCAGTCATCCCTTAGACGCTAACATGCTAACTAGTTTTTCAATGCACATAAAGCACGGCTCTTTCACAAGCTGTATTGATAAATAACTCACTGGGCCCCCTGTTTTCTTCTGTTTTCTCTAACATTTGCTTCACCATGGTTTTCAAAGCTCATTTGGCTCAGCCTGTGTAATTCCTGTTTTACACCATCTCTCTTAGTGAGCTCTTTCCTGTTTGTTATCTTGTTTCTTATTTTTGACCTTCTTTATATAATTTTCCATTGCTTTTATTTTGTGTTCCTCTTAGTACTTTCTGTACCTCTTTCTCTGCACAGATGCCTTATGTCTCTTTTCCCCCACATGTGCTCCCTCAGCCTCACTCTTTTCATAGATAGGGACTCCACACCCCCTTCCGGACAGGCCTCACCATGGCTTCTGCCACCTTGTTCTCTCCGCCCCTCTCCTTCGCAGCTGCTTACACAGTGATGTGCTTGTGGAGATAGCCACTAGCTCTGAGGAGAGAAGTACTGTGTAAAACAAGCCAGGGAAAGAGCAGGAAAACTTAACTGAGGCAATTGGGGCTTGGCCGCCTCTCTAAGCTTCAAGCAGGTACAAAATACTGCCATTGACAAAATCTTACGGAAAGTATTTTATTGTTGTGAAATTTTACAAAGCAACGCTACAGATTTTTAAACCCGGTCTGATGTAATTAGCTCTAATTTAGAGATGGGTCCAATCCAAAACAAGGATCTGAAAACCTCTGAGCTGAGGGAAGTTTGGATCCTGATGTGAACTTTGTGGTTTGGGGCCCTGTATAACTAAGACCAAGAAGGAGGCTGTCTAGCTTGGCTTCTAGCTGCTATGCAATCTCCTTTGCTTTGAGGAGAACCCTGCTTTCCTTTTCCTTGCTGTGGCATTATAAAGCAAGACACATATTCCCCACTGACTGCTCACCTTCTGCTTAAATTCAGCCGGAGCTGTCCGGAGCGGAGCTCTGGTAAATATTTTCAAACCTGAGGGAGCCCCTACGCGCCCCGCATGGCTGAAGCCCCTAGTCCCTGGGCTCTGGGAAATACTCGGGAAGGATTTATGCCCAGGCAATGGACCAAGAACACATCTCTGAGAGACCTCACTGGATGAGGTTCCCGGTTTACAAATTGCTTTTTGAAATCTATCATTTAACCAGTTTTTAATCCATTTAATATGGGGTACATTAACTTGCTGTAGTGCTATTTATTTATTTATTTTACCAGAATGCCATGTGGGACTAAGTCTAAGTGTGTTAGGTCAATACAGTTACCTTTGTCAACTAAGCTTCTGATCTCAAAAATATTAACAAATTTGTTTGACAAGAACTTTTTCATAAAATCATGTTGATTGGCATCAATTGTGCTATCATGCTTTAATTCTTTACTGATGACATCCCAGATCAGCCTTTCCATGATTTAGCCCAGGACTGATGTCAGGCTAACCAGCCTATGTCATGATTACACGAGAATCACAGTTTTCATTTAAAATTAAATTCAATGCCTCGCCCTCGTGGTTACAGGAAAAAAAAACTTAAAAACATGACCCCTAAAAGCTCATAAAGCAGAGGGCAAATGAAAAGAACCCAAAGTTTATTATTTTGTCCAATCTCTTGTATGTTGGGTGCCTGACTCATGATTTTTAGCTCCTTGGAGTTGCCATTAACGTGTGTGCCAGGGCCAGTAGAGGGAGTGGTCTGTGTGGGTCCTGCCCCTGAGCAATTCTGTTCCACTACAGTGGCCTCTTTGCAGCAGGGGTTCAAGTTAGGTCTGCACTGGGAGCTGAACAGTCTTTGAATAAGGGACTTCCTGGGATATGGGCTATTGTGTAAATTGATTTAAAATCTAGGTTTACACTCCGTTTGCTAGTGTTTACTAATTGACTAGACACAAATTATGTGTCATTTCCTAGTTTACTGGACAAAAACAGAACCCTTTATTTTTCATGTAGTCAGAGCAAGGGCTGTGCATGGGTCTCATCCCAGCGCTCTCAAGTAGCTTCCTATCTATTAATTACCAAGAATGGGGATAGAATACATAGTAGGTGTTGAGTAGATTGAAAGCCTGTGTCACTGCCAAACCAGCAGCCTATCCTGCAGTGTTGACTATGAGACAGCAGCAGACAGCATTGGGGTACAGTATCCAGGATCATGTCTGGACCTAGACCTCCCAAATGTACGTATCCAGCCATCAGTTTTCATGTAGGATTCCTCATTGGAATCAATAAGAAGTTGTGCAGAAATTATGATTGCAGAAGGTGGCCCATAGTTTTCTGGTGCTGAGTGAGGTCGAAGTACAAAATGCTGCCGTTGACAAAATCTTACGGAAAGTATTTTATTGTTGTGAAATTTTACAAAGCAACTCTACAGATTTTTAAACCCTGTCTGATGTAATTAGCTCTAATTTAGAGATGGGTCCAATCCAAAACAAGGATCTGGAAACCTCTGAGCTGAGGGAAGTTTGGATCCTGATGTGAACTTTGTGGTTTGGGGCCCTGTATAACTAAGACCAAGAAGGAGGCTGTCTAGCTTGGCTTCTAGCTGCTGTGCAACCTCCTTTGCTTTGAAGAGAACCCTGCTTTCCTTGTCCTTGCTATATCATTATAAAGCAAGACACATATTCCCCATTGACTGCTCACCTTCTACTGCAGTGAAATCTGAAAAATTCCTCATGTTTCTTTACATGTGTTGATGCTGCAAAGTTCACAAAATCCAAACTCTAGTAATTTATGTTAAATTTTATGAAGTTAATTAAATGATGTGAAAATTCATCTTCTGGCTAAAATTTACAAAATTCACAAAAGACCTGCTGGGTCCATATTTGTTAGACCGCAAAACCCCAGAGGCTTCATTCAAGTTGTCTTAATCATACAACTTTCCAGATGTTTTAGGATTTCAAAATAGCTATATACTGTAAATGAAGAAGGGGAAAATTACAGTTGAATCTATGTGCAATATTTTCAGAGAAATGCATACATGAGGTTGGTCACTCAGCCCTGGTGAGGGAGAAATATCGGAAGTCTGTACAGGAAACGTTTGCTTGAAATATTATTAACTTCTTCTTTGCTTGCAACTCTTGTATATTTCTGTATATCATGGGCTCAGTCATGCAATGTGCCAAACGCCTTCAGATCCCCCTTCAGTGGGAGTTGAGAGTATAATTGGGGTGTGCACACATATTATGGGGTAACCAAGGCTCTATCAAGGGAAGTCAAGGGCATGCTCTCATATAAGCCCCCCAGTTAAGAAAAGACTAGCCGCATAGCCAGTGTTTTGTGGTCACATCCAGTAGTTCGAGTTTCTCTCAGCAAAAGCAGAATAGTGGCATAAAAGTGAACTGCCTCATTACTACTGGTGAACTTTAAAAGGTTTGGAATCTCATTTCTATGCTTTTTTTAGGAGTTTCACATAAGCTCTGGAAGTCTTGTGAGAGCAGCTTTCTTATGAGATTTCTAGTCCTTTGTGATTTCAGCTGTGTGAGCTACCAGCACCTTAGCACAGATGGTGTGGGAGGTCTGCTTGCTCTTCCCACAGAGAGGGCAGTAATTGTTGCAAGCAGAGGCCATCCTTACACTTCAGGAGGCCTCGGAAATGCTGAATCTGAGAGGTTCCTCCTGCAGGTCATTCAGCTTGTTTACAGCTGGTCCTGCAATAATAAATTGGTTCTGGCCAAATTCATCTCTGCATGGCCAGGGATGGACTGGATGAAAACTGTGATACAAATGCCATGTGTTATTAAGTTCTCAAAAGAAAGGTAAGGAACATCAGCCACATTTTACAGATGGGAAAATGGATGTGCAGACAGGTGAGGTGCTCTAGCCAAGGCCACACATAGTAGTCAATAGTAGAGCCAGGACCAAAACCCCATTTCTCCAGACTTCCAGGCCAGTTCCCAGTATGCTGGACCACAGTGTCCTCTTAATAGTAAATTGGGCCTTGAGCCATCAAAAGTGCAGTGTCCCCCCACCCCCATTGTGTTGAAATTTCCCATTATACTGATATAGGGGGATGAATTTGCAATACAACATATATCTGGTGTTACATACATTAAAAGAATGTTAAAGTTGCAAAGTCAATCCCTCAAAAGTTAGGAAATGTCATAATTAACTGTGCAACCTTAATTTGGCCCCTCGTGTGTATGCCTTATGATACGGTCTTTAAATACACGATCAACCTCTATTTTTTCCATAGTGCCTCATTCAGTGCACAGGATGGATGCTGCTCACTAAATGAGCAACTATTCAATATTTTATTTTCTCTTCATTGTTCAGCATGTGGCTGTGACCCAAGAAGCCCTTAATGTCAATTGATTCTGGGGTGTGTAAATATGTATTCTGGTTCTCCAGGGAGTGTCATGTGAGGTCTTAAATGAAAGCCGGGGTCACACTGGTCATTAATATCATGGAGAAATGTATGTACAGATACTATATAAGGAGTTTGTGTGTGTGTGTGTGTGTGTATGTATCTATCTATCTATATCTATCTATCTATATCTATATCTATCTATATCTATATATATCTATATATATATGTAAATACATTTTAAAGTCTGTATCAAGACAGTTGGCAAACTGGTTTTCTGTCAGACAAAAGATGTTTATTCATCTGTCTCTCTGAGGTGTAAATTAAGCATTGTAAATTAACAGAGAGTATTCCTATTTACATATGAAATCAACACAGAGATGTGAAATCATCAGGGAGGTAGCAAACAGGAAATATAAGTTCTGAATGGTTATCCTGACTCTGATCTTACCCCAAAATCTCTGTTATAGAATAATAAGGAGGTGACATACAATAACAGGTTTCAGAGTAACAGCCGTGTTAGTCTGTATCCGCAAAAAGAAGAACAGGAGTACTTGTGGCACCTTAGAGACTGATTCCTACCAGCATCTATCAACTGGGAGAGTTAGAAATCTGTGTGCCTCCCGCCCGTGTTGCATTGAAATAAAGGAAAGAGAGAATATAACCTTAAACAGAAAGAAGATTAAATAAGGGATTGTTACAACTGGGGGAGGGGGGGTAGAGGAACCACTAAGGGGATCATTACAAATACCCAAGAATAGATTCCAGCAAGGGGCACAGAGCCCAGACCCTTAAACTGTCCCTTGGTTAAACTATTAAGTGCTCAAAAAACAATTACTGTCTCTCTTCTACTGCAGATGGAGGTCACCGGCAACTGATGGTCCATCTCAGAATCTCAGAAACATCGGAGGATCTGGCTCTCTACAGCCAAAGCAGGAGATCAACAGATCTGGACTTCACTGGATCCTTTGGTGGAACACAGGAATAAGGTAAGTATCAAAGTCCTGGGAAGGTGTTAGTAGCCAAAGTCTTGATCCAATGTTAGTAACCGAAGTCTTGATTCAATGACCGCATAAAGAAACTGGACGTTGCTGCCTCGATGGTGGACAGCACCTGTGTCATTGCTGACAGTTCCTTACATGCTCTCTCTGGCGCGAATTCCTGAGGCACGCTCTGGCAGACACTGCCCCCAACCGGTTTCATCCAGCTCTCAGTCCTTCAAGTTCTGGCGGGAAACAGAGTTTTGGTGGGTGTAACGGGGTGGTTACCCCACTCCTACCCTAAAAGGCTTAAAACAGCCCTGGGAGAGGGCTGTGGCGGGGAAAAGCTGGGCTGATTGGGAAAGCAGCCACAGCTGGAGCCAGTGCAATCAGGACCCAACTGGCCCTTATAAGAGGGCGGTGGGCCAGAAGGAAAGAGAGACACTCCTCTAGCTCCCTAGAGAGAGGGACCTGGCTGCCTGGGAGCTGAGCAGGGTGCCTAGGGTGGAGCACTGCTGGGGAAGGGCAGAGGGAGCTGGGGAGCTCCAGGCTAGCTAAGCCCCAGGATGCAGACCGAGTTAAGGGTCCATAAAAAGGGTACTAGGGCTGCAGAGGGGCAGCCCAGGAATAGGCAGAGGCAGCTTGTCCAAACCCCCTTGCCGATGATGAGTGGTATACAGACTGCAGTCTGCCCCAGTGAGCGGGGGCTAAATGGAGACTGGCAGTAGCCACTGAGGCAAGGTGGGGATAGGAGGTGGGGGTTCTCCTGGGAGGGGAGACCCAGATTGTGGGTTGCTGCCGATGGCAGAACCCTTGGGCAAAGGGTGCTGAGGTCCGAGAGGGATACGGAGGCCAGCGGCAGGTGAGACATCAGCCGGCAGAGGACACTCTGGAGCTGGGAAAGAACTAATTCCCTGGACAACCAGCAGGAGGTGCCGGGCTGGTGAATTGTCCCCCTCCCCCCCCCCAGCCACAGCAGGAAAATGCCATGAAGAAAGGGTACCAAGATGGAGTTCAAACCCTTCCTACCACATGCACCATCTTGAATTCTTAGACTCCATTTTGAATTGCATCAACATTAATTATAATACATAACAAAGGTATAACCGTACACCAATAACACCTTACACTGACTACAGACAATGAACTTTGGAGATATGAGTAGCTAGCAAAGTACACAATCTTTTATCCTGCACCTAGAAAGTAAACAGACAACACGTTTATATTCATGAAAATGGGGTCACAACCAGCCTTGGTTGAAACAGTACAGAGGGCACTGATGGATGAGAGAGAGTTTTTTAGACAGGAATTTAGCCTGTTAAGTTTAGTCTCTAAAAAGCATGTGATGATTTTGTTTTATATGTAACCTTTTGTTTCCGTTATCCTTATTCACTATCATTTGAATCTTGAATCTTTGGTAATAAACTTATGCTTGTCTTCACTATAAATATATCTAAATGCTATGATCTGGTGCTGATCCTGAATTGAACCACACGTGGATAAGGGGCTGCAATCCATTGCCACGTTCACTACACACC
Source organism: Trachemys scripta elegans (assembly GCF_013100865.1). NCBI lineage: Eukaryota > Metazoa > Chordata > Testudines > Emydidae > Trachemys > Trachemys scripta. The sequence continues at coordinate 32,400,988 of NC_048303.1, read as the reverse complement.
TTCCCAAATTCTTCAACAAATGAGTCATGGCTCCTATAAGCCTCCTTTACTACCCAGCTCTGATTCATTCCCTTAGCACTGTCCATCCTGTGCACAGAATGAGGGAGAGGTGCTATGGAAAAATAGGATGTTATCATGTAATTAAATGCTGTATCTTAATGCATATACACAAGGTGGCCGAATTAAGATTGCACAGGCAATCTTAATTCTGGCATTTCCTAACTTTTGAGAGCCAGACTTTGCAACCTGAACATTTTAACAGTTTTTTGGGGTGTAAAATATATGTGTAGGTTGAAATTTTCCAAACAATCTAAGGGATTTAGATACATATCTTCACTTAAAACTAATGTGTGGAATCCTGGCCCCATTGAAGTCAATAACTAAACTCTTGATTTTGTGAGTGCCAGGATTTTACGCAATGTCCCTGGACTGCTTTGAAAATCTCAGTTAGATTACATGGCTTTTTCCCTAGAGATCATTAGTAAGCCAGGATGAAAGTTGGGATCACTTGACTGAGTTAGACTGAAGCAGTTTTGCCTGTCCATATTTATTTTGGGGTTTTTTTTTAAATGTTACATTTTTCTTATTGTGATTATTTTATTACAATAGCACATATATGCTTCAACTGAGATCAGGGCCCCATTGTGCCAGGCACTAAATAAGCACATAGTAGGAGAGAGTTTCTGTCTAGAATTTTTACAATCTAAATAGACAAGATAGGAAATATTATTACCCCTCTTGACAGGTGAGGAAACAGGCATAGAGAGATTAAGTGACTTGCCTATGGTCAGACAGGAAGTTTGTCATACAACCAAGAATTGCATGCAGTTCTCATCCATACCTATCTAGTTCTTTAACCACAAGATTATCCTTTTTATTGCTTTCGTTCACTTCAGAAATGTTACATTTTGGAATGTCTTTTTTTTTTTTTCTTTCTTTCTGTTTTCAAAAATACAATTAAAAGCTGATTGATTTATAAAATCACATTGGAAATATGGTCTTACAAAAAAAATTCTCATGCACTATGTGTTTTACCTTTTTACATAAAATGTGCAGCGCCATTACACATGATGTGAAATGCTCAGCTGTAACCCTGATGCTCTGTAAAGAGCCAACCGACCCTGAGACAGTGTTCTAAGCTTCTACTTGCTTAGAAGCTTAGGTAGAGCTGACTAAAGAGGCCTCAACATTTTCCCACCAACAACAACTAGCAAGTTGAACTTGACAGCATTAAAACAATTATGTTAGAAGTAGACTTTAGCAAAGAAGTACCAGTTTAGTTTGAAAAAGTAAATTGTAAAAAGTCAAGATTATAGAATAGCTTTTAACCCATATACAGTACCAGGAAAAATTCCAGCTAATATTTTTTCCCTTAAAAAACAAAAACAACCCAAAAAAAAAAAAAACGTTGACATTAAAAGCTGTGATATACGTATTCTGATTTGTGTTTGTTGCACGATGGCTGTAGCACATGAACTGTGGATTCTACTTACTTTAAGGCACTGAGACCAGAGACCAGCCAGTCGTATCTCAAAAATAGTACATCATTATTTATAAAGTGGATTAAACTATCTTCAATAGGTTCAGGTTTTAACAAACTGCCTCCTTAGTTTCTTTTGCTTCCTGCTGGCCAGCCAAATCCCTGATTTTTTTTTTTGTTTTTTAAATCTCATGATTTTTAAGATAATCTAATGACATATTTTGGAAACTGACTCATGATTTTTGAATGTTTGGGATTGATAATTCTGCTATTTGATGCATATAAGTTAGAAACAAAAAATAGAAAACCAATTTTGCTGCTTCCCCCAATCAACACCCTGAGAAGCTGCAATACTAAATTTGTGCCACCATGTGGTGATTCAAGAGGCTATACATTAGCAGCATGCTTGAACCCACTTCCTTGATTCCAAGATGGCATTTGCTAACAGATATTCTTATCATGACTTGTTACTCTGACCCATGTCCTGTGAGTGGGACCTGGACATAAAGATTAATCTCTTACCAACAGTCCTATGAATCACACCCTTATTATAGGAGGAAACCAATTCTGTGATGTGCACCTTGCAGTGGGTTTCTCCTCTCTTTCCCATGCGGCTTTATACTACAGCTTTGAGGAAATGACTAGGGTACCCTGCTAAGTTAACCCTTTAGTGAGCCTTACCTTTAGCTCTTTCACTATCAGTGGCAGATTGTTATGTCACCATGTTTAGAACGGTCTTAGTTACTCTATAAGGGCTAGATCTTCAGCTGGTATAAATTGTCATAGCTCTGTTGGCTTCATTGGAGCTATAACATTAATAGCAGCTGAGGCTCTGCCCTTAAGGGCATAGATTTAAGTGAATATTTACATATGAATATCCTACAAAACACATTCATACTTTTAATAGAACACTCATGTGCCTATATGTGCATATATATAATGTGTAGGTATATATATGTGTATAATGCATTGTTTAAAAGTACAATGTATGATGTGTGAATACGGGAAGCAGGATTCGGATTTTGTGTGTGCTGTTTGTATATTGCTGTGCTTCTGAGATTTATAGCACAAATGTTTAGGCAACCAGGAGTCTGTAATTTACAGATATAAACTAAATATTTCATGAGATTGATGCATTAGCTAATTTTTATGACATGTCATTTCAGTAAGGACATTGCTTTATTTCATGGAAGGTTTTCCCGTAGATAATAGTTGTTAGCTGGCTGAGTTGGAATCTGACAGGATTAAGGAAATCTAAACTGAAAGCTGGTTTTGTGCAAGGAAGCATAATGTGACTGTTGTTACAAGAGGCAATGTGGGATGTTTGTGCACAAATGCATGACAGGAGGGTTTGCTCATAGCTGTATCCATAAGTGCAGCTTAGCAGAGCTCAGAGCTAATGTCTCACAGGGCAAGCATCATGTGACTTTTTTTTTGTAATGTCCTGTTTGTGTAAATATGATTATGCTTTTACTTTCCATACTTTTCAGGTACTGACTGCTTTTCAGTCTGGACAGAATGACAAGGGCCAATACTGAAGATCATCTCCTCAAAAAGAAATCAGTGCAGATCATTATATATGAGTGAGTGACATCTAAAGAAATTCAAATACACAGTGCCCTGCAGTTACCAGTGACTGACCTAGATAGAGTGGTGTGTCCTATCAAAACCACAGCAGCTCTGATATTTAAAATTCGAATCTAAAACCTGTTGGTTTTACTTTGTCTGAGCAAACTGAGCTCTGCATTTTTTTCGAACTGAACAGGTGCATTAAAAAACGGTTTCAACTGAAATACTGTGAGGCCAGCTCTTCATTCCGAGACACTAGCGCAGCTCCTGCTGAAGTCAACAAACGCACTGTGTGACACCTGGAGGGTAGAATGTATCCATTAATAACCATAACAGGTGCTCTTAGAGGTTTTGCAATAAGGGGAAATTCATCATAACCAAATTTTAAATCTGTTTCATGTTAGAAATAGCTTCACCATCTGTACTAGTGTAGAAACATGGACTGATTCTCCACTTAGCCTGGTTTTACATTGGTGCAACTCCACTGATATAACTTATTTCATATATGCCAGCATATGTTAGCGGACAGTCAAACTCAGTATTTCATAGAATCATAGAACTGGGAGAGACCTCGAGAGATCATCTACTCCAGTCCCCTGCACTCCAGGCAGGACTAAGTATTATCTAGACCATCCCTGACAGGTGTTTGTCCAACCTGCTCTTAAAAATCCCCAATGATGGAGATTTCATCACCTCCCTGGGCAATTTATTCCAGTGCTTAACCACTCTGACAGTTAGGAATTTTTTTCTAATGTCCACCCTAAACCGCCCTTGCTGCAATTTAAGCCCCTTGCTTCTTGTCCTATCCTCAGAGGTTAAGAACAACAATTTTTCTCCCTCCTCCTTGTAACAGCCTTTTATGTACTTGAAAACTGTTATCATGTCCCCTCTGTCTTCTCTTCTCCAGACTAAACAACCCCCTCTTTTTTTTTTTTTTCAATCTTCCCTCATAGGTAATGTTTTCTAGACGTTTAGTCATTTTTGTTGCTCTTCTCTAGACTTTCTCCAATTTGTCCCATCTTTCCTGAAATGTGGTGCCCAGAACTGGACACAATACTCCAGTTGAGACCTATTCAGCACGGAGTAGAGCAGAAGAATTACTTCTCGCATCTTGCTTCCAATACTCCTGCTAATACATCCCAGAATCATGTTTGCTTTTTTTGCAACAGCCTTACACTGTTGATTCATATTTAGCTTGTGATCCACTCTGACCCCCCAGATCCCTTTCTGCAGTACTCCTTTCTAGGCAGTCATTTCCCATTTTGTATGTGTGCAACTGATTGTTCCTTCCTAAGTGAAGTACTTTGCATTTGTCCTTATTGAATTTTATCCTATTTATTTCAGACCATTTCTCTAGTTTGTCCAGATCATTTTGAATTTTAATCCCATCTTCCAAAGCACTTGCAACTCCTCCCAGCTTGGTATGGTCCGCAAATGTTATAAGTGTACTCTCCATGCCATTATCTAAATCATTGATGAAGATATTGAACAGAACTGGACCCAAAACCGATCTCTGCGGGACCCCACTCGTTATCCCTTCCAGCATGACTGTGAACCACTGATAATCTGGGAACGATTTTCCAACCAGTTATGCACCCACCATATAGTAGTTCCATCTAGGTTGTATTTCCCTAGTTTGTTTATGAGAAGGTCATGCAAGACAGTATCAAAAGCCTTACTAAAGTCAAGATGTACCATATCTGCCGCTTCTCCCCTATCCACAAGGCTTGTTACCCTGTCAAAGAAAGCTATCCGGTTGGTTTAACACAATTTGTTCTTGACAAATCCATGCTGACTGTTATTTATCATCTTATTATCTTCTACGTGTTTGCAAATTGATTGCTTAATTATTTGCTCCATTATCTTTCCAGGTACAGAAGTTAAGCTGGCTGGTCTGTAATTCCCCGGTTTGTCCTTATTTCCCTTTTTATAGATGGGCCCTATATTTGCTCTTTTCCAGTCTTCTGGAATGTCTTCCGTCTTCCATGACTTTTCAAAGATAATTGCTAATGGCTCCAATATCTCCTCAGTCGGCTCCTTGAGTATTCTAGGATGCATTTCATCAGGCCCTGGTGATTTGAAGATCTCTAACTTGTCTAGGTAATTTTTCACTTGTTCCTTCCCTGGACTCTGATCCTACCTCATTTTCACTGGCATTCACTATTTTAGATATCCCATCACCACCAACCTTCTTGGTGAAAACCAAAACAAAGAAGTAATTAAGTACCTCTGCCATTTCCACATTTTCTGTTATTGTCTTTCCCCCCCTCATTAAGTAACAGGCCTACCCTGTCCTTGACCTTCCTCTTGCTTCTAGTGTATTTGTAGAATGTTTTCTTGTTTCCTTTTATGTCCCTAGCTAGTTTGATCTTGTTTTGTGCCTTGGCTTTTCTAATTTTGTCCCTACATACTTGTGTTTATATTGTTTATGTTCATCCTTGTAGTTTGACCGAGTTTCCACTTTCTGTAAGACTCTTTTTTTTTTTTTAATTTTAGATCATTGAAGATCTCCTAGTTAAGCCAGGGTAGTCTCTTGCCATACTTCCTATCTTTCCTATGCAGTGGGATGGTTTGCTCTTGTGCCATTAATAATGACTTTTTGAAAAACTGTCTACTGTCTTCAATTGTTTTCCCCCTTAGACTTGCTTCTCATGAGATTTTTACCTACCAACTCCCTGAGTTTGCTATAGTCTGCCTTCTTAACATCCATTGTCTTTATTGTGCTGTTCTCCCTCCTACCATTCCTTAGAATCGTGAACTCTACCATTTCATGATCACTTTCACCCAAGTTGCCTTCCAGTTTCAAATTCTCAACCAGTTCTTCCCTATTTGTCAAAATCAAATCTAGAACAGCTTCCCCTCTAGTAGCTTTCTCCACCTTCTGAAATAAAAAAATTGTCTCCAATACATTCCAAGAACTTGTTGGACAATCTGTGCCCTGCTGTGTTGTTTTCCCAACAGAAGTCTGGGTAGTTGAAGTCCCCCATCACCACCAAGTCCTGTGCTTTGGATGATTTTGTTAGTTGTTTTAAAAAAACCTCATCCACCTCTTCTTCCTGGTTTGGTGGTCGGTAGTAGACCCCTACCATGACATCACCCTTGTTTTTTACCCCTTTTATCCTTACCCAGAGACTTTCAACAAGTCTTTCTCTTATTTCTATCTCAACCTCTGTCCAAGTGTATACATTTTTAATATATAAGGCAACACCTCCTCCTTTTTTCCCCTGCCTGTCCTTCCTGAGCAAGCTGTACCCTTCTATACCAATATTCCAGTCATGCATATTATCCCACCAAGTCTCCGTGATGCCAGCTATGTCATAGTTGTATTTATTTACTAGCATTTCGAGTTCTTCTTGCTTATTCCCCATATTTCTTGCATTTGTGTTCAGACATCTAAGATACTGATTTGATTCCCCTCCTCCAGTTCTGTCTTGTCTCTCCCTTATTTCTGCTATAACAGCCCATGCTCCCTCCAGATTCCGACCCTTCTCCCAGGTCTCCATGTTTTTGACTTAACTGTGGGCTTTGGTCACCTGCCCCGCCTGAACCTAGTTTAAAGCCCTTCTCACTGGGTTAACCAGTCTGTAGCCAAATATGCTCTTCCCCTTCCTCAATAGGTGGACCCCATCTCTGTCTAGCAGTCCTTCTCCTTGGAACAGCATCCTGTGGTCAAGGAAGCCGAAGCCCTCCTGGCGACATCATCCTCACACCCAGCTCCATTCCATTCTTACTTGGGGTATGTCTACACTACGAAATTAGGTCGAATTTATAGAAGCCAGTTTTATAGATATCGGTTTTATACAGTCGATTGTGTGTGTCCCCACATAAAATGCTCTAAGTGCATGAAGCCAGCGGACCGCGTCCACAGTACCGAGGCTAGCGTCAACTTCCGGAGCGTTGCACTGTGGGTAGCTATCCCACAGTTCCCGCAGTCTCCGCCGCCCTTTGGAATTCTGGGTTGAGATGCCAATGCCTGATGATGCAAAACAGTGTCGCAGGGGGTTCTGGGTACATGTGGTCAGGCCCCTCCCCCTCCGTCAGAGCAACGGCAGACAATCAATTCGCGCCTTTTTACCTGGGTTACCTGTGCAGATAACATACCACGGCAAGCATGGAGCCCGCTCAGCTCAGCTCAGCTCACCGTCACCATATGTCATCTGGATGCCGGCAGACGTGGGACTGCATTGCTACACAGCAGCAGCTAATTGCCTTTTGGCAGTAGACAGTGCAGTATGACTGGTAGCCTTCATTGGCTATCTGGGTGCTGGCAGACGTGGGGTGCATTCCTACACAGTAGCAGCCCCTTGCCTTTTGGCAGTAGATGGTGTATTATGACTGGTATCCGTCGTCGTCATACTCCAGTTCAATCATAGGCACCTGGGCAGACATGCTTTGTCTCCTGGAGACTCAGTCCTGCCGGCAGTCCGATTGAACCGTCTTGACGATGATGGCTAGCAGTCGTAGTACAGTATCTTCTGCCAAGCATCCAGAAGATGCCGAGGGCTATCAGTCATGCTGCACCGTCTGCTGCCAGCTTAAGATGTAAAAAATAGATGGACCAGATTTGTTCTGTATTCATTTGCTTCCCCCTCCCTCCATGGTCACCTGTGCTCTCCACGCTGGGCAAACAGGAAATGAAATTCAAAAGTTCGTGGGGCTTTTCCTGTCTACCTGGTCAGTGCATCTGAGTTGAGAGTGCTGTCCAGAGCAGTCACAATGAAGCACTGTGGGATAGTTCCCGGAGGCCAATAACTTCGAATTCTGTCCACACTACCCCAAATCTGACCCGCAAAGGCCGATTTTAGTGCTAATCCCCTCGTCAGAGGTGGAGTAAAGAAACCGGTTTAAAGGGCCTTTTAAGTCGAAAGAAAGGGCTTCGTCGTGTGGACGTGTCCAGACTTAATTCGATTTAACTCTGCTAAAGTCGACCTAAACTCATAGTGTAGACCAGGGCTTGGATAGGAGCTGCCACTAAATCCATCCCACATGGCTACCAAAGACTTGCCTGCTCAGATGAGGAATGTACAGAACTTCTGAAGCAGCATGAAGAATCTGATGACTCAGAGATAGCAAAGCACTGCACTGACAGCCACAGTGCCCATTACCAGGAATGTTTGGAAGAAGTTACATCAAATATGGGCATGACAGGGTCTAACAGGAAAGCATGGTCACTTATAAGGAAGCTTGTAACAGCACAGAAGTCGCCACACATATATCAGTGTAAAGTGTCCCCGAACAGCATCGCCGCACACCTAACTAACATGGTTAAGATCAACAGGGACAAGCTCTTTGAGCAATCAGTGAAGAGAGACTGGTGCCCATACAAGATGGCCCTACCTCAGAGTGAGGAAGACATCATCCAGCCTTTCTCCACTTAGAACATTGCACTGCACGAAAGCAGGAAAAGCATGTGGCCTTGATATGATTTCACCAGAAATGCTACTACACCTTGGTAAGAAGAGCATAAAGTGTCTGTCAATTTCCTGTGTCATCCAAGAGAAAGAGACACCTAATCTATGGTGGAAACGTAGAGTAGTTGCTATACCAAAACCAGGAAGAGACCACTCCCTTCCAGATAGCTACTATCTGATATCACTTCTGAGCTGTGCTTACAAACTTTTGGAGCAACTGATTCTGCAAAGAACTGTTCCCACAGTATAGCAGGCTCTCAGTGATGACCAGGCAAGCTTCAGACCTAATAAGAGCACTTGTGACCAAGTTCCTGCTCTTACCACCAATATAGAAAATGGTTTCCAATGGCAGAAAAAGACGGGCTATGTTTCTTGATTTTATAGCAGCATATGATACTGTCTGGAACATGGACCTGCTGGTCAAGATGTCGAAGATATTTGAAATCTTGATGACTCCCATTAACAAGGACAATTGTCTGCAGATGGCTCCGTTTTACTTGTAAGTCTCCCTGTACACATGTGTGCTGGCAAGTGGGTAATGAAGTCTTGCAGTGACATGTGATCATGTCACCTGAACTGGAATCCATCTTTAACCTGGTGTTTTTCCATTCAGAAGGAGGGGTGGGAACCCAGAATGGGACAAAGGATTCCTGCCTTAGGCAAAAGATATATAAATGGGTGGAACAGAACAAAAATGGCAGCCATCATGAGGAATCCCCTAGCTACCACCTGAGCTGGAACAAGGGCTGTACCAGGGGAAACGACTATGCCCAGACTAGGAAGGCGTCCAGTCTGTGAAAGAGACTTATTGAAACATCTCTCAGGGTGAGATTTTATCTGTACTCAGTTGTATTACTGTATTAGGCTTAGATTTGCGTGTTTTATTTTATTTCACTTGGCAATTCACTTTGTTCTGTCTGTTACTACTTGGAACCACTTAAATCCTACTTTCTGTATTTAATAAAATTACTTTTTACTTATTAATTAACCCAGAGTATGTATTAATACCTGGGGGGGGGGGGGGGGGAAACTG
>NC_048303.1:32386740-32391440 GCF_013100865.1 Trachemys scripta elegans | reverse complement strand
TTAATACCGGGGGGGGGGGGGGCAAACAGCTGTGCTTATCAGTTTTATAGAGGGCTAACAATTTATGAGTTTACCTGGTATAAGCTTTATAGAGGGTAAAACGGATTTATTTGGGGGTTGGACCCCATTGGGAGTTGGGCATCTGATTGTTAAAGACAGGAACACTACTGTAAGCTGCTTTCATTTTAAGCCTACAGCTGTTAGGGGACATGGTTCAGACCTGGGTCTGGGTTTGCAGCGGGCTAGCGGGTCTGGGGCTCAAACCAGTCAGGGTTCTGGAATCCTAAGTTGCCAGGGCAGGAAAGCAGGGGCAGAAGTAGTCTTGGCACATCAGTTGGCAGTTCCCAAGGGGTTTCTGTGATCCAGCTAGTCACAATACTATACTATAGGGTAAAAGTACACAGCATTTCTCAAATTGGGGGTCTCCCGACTCAAAAAGGGGTTGCAAGGCTATTGTATGGGGGGATAATGGTATTGTGAAGCTTACTTCTGTGTTGCTGCTGACTTCAGAGCTGGGCACCCAGCCAGTAGACACTGCTCTCCAGCCACCCAGCAGAAAATATAACCCTCTGTATCCCTAGCCCTAGCATGGGAAACTCTACTATCCATTTCCCTATCTGTAGCCCAGGGAGTCTTATATTATGTATGCCCAACCCTAGACCAATACCAATGTTGGCACAAGAACAAATGGATACAAACTAGCCACCAAATTTAGGCTTGAAATGAGAGAAAAGTTTCTAACCAACAGAGGAGTGAAGTTCTGGAACAACCTTCGCAGGGTAGTAGTGGGGGCAAAAAACTTAACTTGTTTTAAGATGCGTCTTGATAAATTTATGGAGCAGATGGTATGATGAGATTACCTACAATGGCATATGGCCCATCAACAAATGCTTTTAGCAAATATTTAATGACCGGAGAAGGCCCATTGGAGGGCTCTGAGTTACTTCACATAATTCCTTCCCAGGTGTCTGGCTGGTGGGTCTTGCCCATTGCTCTATTTAGGGTCAGGAAGGAATTTTCCCCAGGTCATATTGGCAGAGACCCTGTGGATTTTTCACCTTCCTTTGCAGCACAGGGCACGGGTCACTTGCTGGTATGAACTAAAGTAAATGGTGGATTCTTTGTAACTTGAAAGCTTTAAATCAAGACGAAGGAAATGCAGGAGATCTAATCGAGCTGGTGGGTTAGGCATACGGTGTGTAGGGCCAGAGATTATGAACCTATTGCAGGAGTGGGTGGGCGAGGTTCTGTGACACGCAGTGTACAAGAGATCAGACTAGATGGTCCTGATGGTCCCTTCTGGCCTTAAAGTCTATAAATCTATGCTCAGTAGAGACTTCTTAGATTTGAGCATATAATTTCCCCTCATTCATTCTCCACTAGACATGCCGAAGCAAATGTCCTTGGATTTTCGTTAAGGCTGCATATCAATGGAAGGTACTTTCTTGTTTGTTTTTTAATTTTGGTAGATTATACTAGTGGAATTATCAGATTAATTATAAAAATGTGCAATGATAATGAAGATTATTTCAGTTTAGAAAAACAGAAGAAAGACAGCTTTGTCCTAACCTTTCTTACCATAGAAGAGTATTTTAAGGGAAGCAGTCCCTTTTACACTTCAGGAACATGCAACAGACTGAGCAAACCGCCAAAAATACACGAGTTTTATGCACTGAATTAATATCTAAGATAACTGAACTGTAATGAAAGTAGCTCATATTCAGAGATCAAAGATACTATATTGGACAAAAGAATAATGGAAATTATCCCTATCTTGTGCTCAGCCAAGTCAGTAGATTCAAGTGTGTCATTGTGCCAGTAGTGGATGATTTGAAAGACTTCATTATTGAGCAGTTAATGCTCTACAGCAGCAGATACTGGCACAAAGAAAGACTACATCTTACAAGGCTTCTATAAATGACTTCTGTTCCCAAATTGTCCTTTCAGAAGCTAAAAAAAGTAAATAGATTCAAAACCAGACCATAACCTGGATTCTGAAAAAGGAGTCCATTTTAGATTAAAATGAGCACCTTCCCTATTATTAATATTCTGTGTTTTTAATGTATACATTTACCTGGTTGGCCACACGTAAGCGAAACCAGACATTACATCATGCTCTTTTTGATACAGAGCGGTGTGTGTGTGTGTGTGTGTGTGTGTGTGTGTGTGTCTGTATAACCCGTATAGTTATATTAGCAACTAACTCTTTCCCCAAAGGATCCTAAATCACATGCAGGAGAAGTGAAGTCACATTTGGAGTGGAATACAGCAACTGTTTAACAGCACAAGAATAGGAAGTGAAGACTATCTTATCCAACTGAAAGTACAATTGGCATTTTCAAGTAAGCATAACAGTTTACCCAACTGAGAATTAGGCACACACACTAGGGTAAACATTCCTAATTGTTTAGTGGCCTCAAGTAACAAGGATTTTACCTCCTGACTTATCAGTATTTGTTTAGTTCTTATCCAATTTGATCCCTAAATGTTCCCTCCTCTTACCGTATATTGCACATGCAGTTCTCTCAAGCTATTGGCTAGATCCTGAGCCTCATGAAGGCTTAAAGCCACTTTAATTAGCGAGAAGATCATTCACTTGTTGTGGGTCCTCCACCACTCCCCATTGTACATGCAAAAGGGGGCATGGCCAGAATGCTGTTTTATTCAGCTAGTCCCCAGCTGTAGTAATGGCCCCTGGAGAGTGGCGTAAGATGTAGCAGCCGTCAATCTGGTCTATTTTACACCACCAGCACCAGGGTCAGATAAGGGAGCTAGATCCTTTTCCCGCTTTCTTCTACTTCTGAGCTTGGGTCAAGTTAAACCAATCCAGAGTATCTGGATTATTTTCCCTATAAAGACCAGAAGAAACCATAGTAAAAGGATACCAGTATACACCGGCCATCTGATTTTCATGTGGGTTGTTGTTGTTGCGGTTGTTAAATTCATGTTGAAAATACAACATAAATTTGGGGAGGGTGGGTGTTGGATTAAAAATCTTTATTTTTACCGCTAAAACGGGGGTTGTGTATTTTATGACAAATCTCACTGAGTATAGAAGCTGATCATATCTTTAAGGAGCTAAACAAATTACAACAGGAGCAAAACAGCGATTTAGAGGGTGAGGTGACTAATCGTAAAAATAGAAGTCTATCCAGAAAGCTTCTATATGCCAACCAGTCCCGCCATGCACAAGCGCCACAGAGCAAGGACCATCCCAGGGCTTCAGGGGCTGAGCAGGACTTTCCTTGCAATTGCTTGTCTCAGCTGCTGGGACAGCGGTGGTACCAGAATTGAAAGCAGGTAAGCAGTTTCTCCTATACTCTCAATGCCTCCCAGCTTTGTGCCTAGGAAGCATAGACGAGGAAGCAGCTTTACTGGAATTCAGAGGGGACAAGGGCCAGGTTAAAGTCACAGGAGACAGGGTCCCCAGGTCAGGGTTACGGTTATATAGGTTAGGTCTCCCAGGGCTAGGGACACAGGGTAGGGCTGCTGGGGCTAGGGTTTAGTTTCTAGAGGGTAGGGCTCTCCAGGCTAGGTTGAGGGATAGGGCTTCCTGGCCTAGGGTTAGGGTTACAGAGGGTAGGGCTTCCTGGGCTAGGATTCTGGTTACAGAGGGTTGCCAGTGTGTTGAGGGTTACAGAGGATCAGACTCTTCTGGTTAGGGTTGTGGTTACAGAGAGATGGGCTCTCAGGGTTAGGGTTCTGGAGGGTAGGGCTCTCTGAGTTATGCTTAGGGTTACAGAGGGTGAAGTTCCCCAGGCTACATTTATGGTTAGAGAGGTTAGGGCCCTCAGGATTAGTGATAGGATAGTAGAAAGTAAGGCTCTCAGGGTTAGGGTTCTAGAGGACAGGGCTCCCTGGATAGTGTTTGGGTTACAGAGGGTAGCACTTGCTGATGTAGAGTCAGGGTTATGGAAGGTAGGGCTCTCCAGTTTAGGATTAGGGTTACAGCAGGTAAGGCTCCCTGGCCTAACATTAGGGATACAGAGGGTAGGCCTCTCCAGATTAGAGTTATGTTTAAAAAGAGTTGGGGTCTCTGAGCTATGGTTGGGGATACAGAATGTCAGAGTTCCTGATCTAGGCTTAGTGTTACAGAGGGTAGGGCTGCCCAGCCTAGGGTTAGGGTTACAGAAAGTAGGGCTCCCCCAATGGAATGTTAGGGTTACAGAGGGTAGGAATCCTGGGCTGTGGTTCAGGTTAGAGTATATGGCTCCCTGGAGTATAGTTAAGGTTACAGAGGATAGGGCTCACCCAAATAGGATTAAGGTTAAAGAGGGTAGGGCTAGCCAGGCTATGGTTAGGGTTACAGAGTGTAGACTCCCTGTGCAGAGCTATCTGGCCTTGGGTTAGGGATACAGAGGGTAGGGCTCCCCAGCCTAATTATACAGAGGGTAGGGCTCCCTGGGCTAGGGTTAGGGTTACAGAGTGAAGGGTTACCTAGGCTATGATTATGGAGACAAAGAGGAGGGCTGCCTGGGCCAGGGTTAAAGTTACACGGGATAAGGCCTCCCAGCCTAAGGAGAGGGTTACAGTGGTAGGGCTAGCTGGGCTTGGGTTAGGGATACTGAGGATACGACTCCCCCACGTAGAGTAGGGTTAAACAAGGGTGGAGCACTCCAGTTTAGGGTTAGGTTTACAGCAGTGGTTCTCAAACTGGGCGTTGGGACCCCTCAGGGGATCACAAGGTTATTACGGGGGGG